>NC_049195.1:864731-999856 GCF_009769625.2 Cygnus olor | reverse complement strand
CCCCCCCCCCCCCCCCCCCCCCCCCCCCCCCCCCCCCCCCCCCCCCCCCCCCCCCCCCCCCCCCCCCCCACCCCCCCCCCCACGGTGCGGCCCCGCCTCGGCGGGGCTCTCCCCGAGGGGTCCCCAGGCGCAGCCCCCCCCCCCCCGCCGGACCCCCCCGCAACCCCCATCCAGGCCCCGCCACCCCCATGCAGCCCCCCCAGTACCCCCAATAGCCCCCATCCACCCCCCAATGCCCCCAACCGCAGCGCCCCCCATCCAGCCCCCAGCTCCCCCAACACCCCCCATCCGGCCCCTAATACCCCCAACCGTGGCCCCCCCCATCCAGCCCCCCCCCAACTCCCCCAACCCAGCCCCCCCATCCATCACCCCGATAGCCCCCCGAGTGCCCCCAATACCCCCATCCACCCGCCCATCCAGCCCCCCACTAGCCCCCCCAATACCCTCCCCCCCCAGTCCCCCCAATACCCTCACCCACCCCCCCAGTTCCCCCCAAGACCCCCCCCCCTTCCACCCCCCCACCCAGCCCCCACTAGCCCCCCCAATACCCTCACCCCCCCCAAGCCCCCCCCAATACCCTCCCTCCCAGCCCCCCCAATCCCCACCCCACCCCCCCTCCAGCCCCCCCATACCCCCACATCCCCCCCCAAGGACCCCCCCCCCAAAGATCCCCAACTCCCCCCCCGTGCTCCCCCCGTAAGCACCACTCACCCCAAACAACCCCCCCACAATCCCCCCTCACCCCCCAAACCTCCCACATTTGGGGGGGGGGGGGACACCCCCAAAACCCACCCACCCACCCGTGCCCAACACCGGGGGGAGGGGGGGGGGGGCACCCATCTCCCCCACCCCCACCCATCCACGCAGAATCACACGGGGCCGGGACCCCGCGCCCCAAACCCACGCCCCCCCCGGCCCAAAGCCCCCCACCCCGGGGGGAGGGGGGGGGGTCCGTGGGCGCGGGGCCCCCCCCGGGCGCGGGGCGAGCAGGGGTGGGCGGCCGGCGGCTGGCGCTGCCGTTGCCATGGGGACCGTGGGCGGCCGTGGGGGCCGCACGCAGCCCGCTGCTATTTGTGCCTCGCCGCGGGGACGCGCGGCGCCCGCCACGGGGACGGGGGGGGGACGGGGGCTGCCGTGGGGACACGGGGGTGGGGGGGTGGGGGGGATGGGTCCCGCGGGACCCCAGTGGCCGGAGCACCGGGGGACACCGCGGCGGGGGCGGCCTGGGCCTGCGGTGGGGGTGGGAGGGCCACCGGGGTGTCCCCGGGGGGGGCAGTGTGCCCACCAGCAGTGGTGTCCCCACGGGTGGCAGTGATCCCGTGGGTGGCCGTGTCCCTGTGGGTGGCCGTGTCCCCATGAGTGGCCGCGTCCCTGTGGGTGGCCGTGTCCCCGTGGGTGGCAGCGTCCCCGTGAGTGGCCATGTCTCCGTGGGTGGCAGTGTCCCCACCAGTAATGGTACCCCCGTGGGCGGCCGTGTCCCCGTGGGTGGCCGTGTCTCCGTGGGTGGCCGTGTCCCCACCAGCAATGGTGTCCCCACGGGTGCCCATGTCCCTGTGGGTGGCCGTGTCCCCGTGGGTGGCAGTGTCCCCGCGGGTGGCAGCGTCCCCCAACCACTCGCACGCCCCGTGCTCAGAGAAACGCGTTTATTGCAGCCCAAGGGGAGGCGGGGGCGGGACGAGGGCCCCCGACCCCATAACACTGGGGGGGCCCAGGGCAGCCGGGCGGGCGCAGGAGGGGCGCGGGGCCCCCCGACCCCACAGACTCTGCCAGGGCCAACCCGGCCACCTCTGCGTGCGAGGGGCGAAGCGGCGCGGGGCCGGGGTAGGGAGGGATCCGCACCCCCAGAAGCAAAACCCAGCAGGATCCTGAGCCACCAAAAATAATAATTATGTCACCCAGCGAGCTCCGTCTATTCCTGAAAAACAACAGAGCCGTCGCCAGCGCGAGGCGAGGCGAGGAGAAGGGTCCCAGCCGCTCGGGTTGCCGTGGTGACGGGGCGTAAATCTGCATTTTCCGCACGCACATGGAAACGCCGAGCCCGGCCGGTGCCCGTGCCGGTGCCGAGGGATGCGGGTGCGCGGCCCGGCCGTTGGCGAGGGGTTTGGGGGCGCCGGGCGCGAGGCCCCGAGTCCCGCGGCGGTTTTCGGGTGGGTTTCTCCTCTCTCTTCGCCTCGTCGCTCGGCCGCTTTTCGCCGGGGTCAAAACTGCACGGCGCCGGGGGAGATGTTGAACATGGAGGGGTCGAACTTCTGGCCGCGGAAGGGGGAGCCCTCGGTGTCCCAGCCCTTCTTCAGCATCTCGTGCACCTTCTGCAAAGAGCCGGCGGCGCCCGTCAGGCTGGCGATGGCCCCAACCCCCCATTTTTTTGCCAAAAATACGGGCCCGTCCCGCAGGCAGCGATGCCCGGGAACTACGGGGCCGCGTCGCCGGCTGCAGCCAACGCAAGGAGGGGAGGTGTGGGGCCAAGCGCCCGCTGCCCGGGGTGGTGTTGGGCAGCGGAACGCGGCCCCGCTCGGGGCGGGGGGCACCTACCAGCTCGTGGCTCTGCGGCTTGCCCTGCAGCTTCTGGTGGTAGTCGAAGGTGAGGCGGTCGAGCACGGCGTGCTCCTCCTCGTCCACCGTGGCCATGGAGCGCTCCTTGTTGATCTTGTCGATGTCGATCTGCTCCTCGCCCTCCAGGATGGCGTTCCACCAGTACTCGTCCCCTTTGTTCAGGTTGATCTGGGGACAGTGGTGACCACGGGAGGCTCAGAGGGCAGCGGGGCACAGAGCTCCCCCACCTGCCCTGGGGACGGGTCCCCCCCTCCAGGCCCATCTGCGAGCGGTGCCACCGGAGCTCCGGAGCGCGGCTGAGGTGGGATTCCCTCTCGCCGCCCCCTTCCCACGGCTGGAAGAGCGGGGCGAGATGCCCACGGCGCTCCAAGGGGTTTGGGGGCCCCCCCTGCCTCTTTTTATGGCCTCTTTGGGCAAGCTGTGTTCCCGCGGCGCAGCCTGAGCCCTCCTCCCTCGGGGGTTCGGTGCCTCCCCGGGGGGTTTGGTGCCTCCTTGGGGGATTCGGTGCCTCCCCAGCACGGCGCTTTGCTGCCCCATCCCCAGCTACTGGGACCTCAAAACCCGGATTTGGGTTCGGCATCCTCCAGCAGCCGAGGGTGCGCTGCTCCGGGGGGGCGAGCCGAGCGCCCGGGGACCCGTGCGGATGTGCTGTGGGGGAAGATTCAGAAAGCCCGGCCCTGCCATCGGCCTCGCGGCGCCGCGACTTCGCGTTGCGCTAACCCAGAAAGAGCCCTCGCCCCGGCTCCCCCAGAGGCTCGCTCCGCGTGCGGGCGCGTGGGCGGCGAAGGAGGCTGAAATGTCACCCGTGCTTGCCGCGAGCGCCTGCCTCCTGCCTGCGGGGCCCGCGCCGCAGGGGACGTCCCCTTGCCACTAGCCCGGGATTCGGGCCCCCGCCCCGCCGGGGGAGCGAGCCGCGAGCCTCCCGGGTGGACGAGCACGGAGCCGGGCGGCAGCGCTGGGTGCCGGCGAGCACCGGGGCGAGCGCCGGCGTGAGCGGGGTGCGTCCTGCCTCCAGCCGGGAGCCCCGACTCGCTCCTTTTTTTATTTTTTATTCGCACGGAGGGAGGGGTGGGCTGCTTTTTCCCATATTATTTTCGCAATAATCCCAGCAGCAGGGCAGATTTATGGCGTTCGTCGGCGCCTCTGCAAAATCATCAATAAAGGCAGACAACACAATTTAGCCGAGCCTCCCCAGAAGCTCAACAGCTCTGGAGGGGAAGCACGGGCGGCCATTAGCGACACGGAGCCGGGCGGCTCTCCCTGGTGCGAAGAAAAGGAACCAATTAATGCAGGAGGGGGTGGCTGGGGCTTAATCCTTCTGGGAGAGCGGAGCCGGTAAAATATTCCAGCCTGGGGAAGGAAGGCGTTTAGTTTCTCCAGCTAGACGGGCGAGCTCCTTCTCCTCCTGACCGCACAGGACTGGGGGATAACGGCGCCGGGGGCTCCCAGCCCCGCTGCCCACCCAGGCGGGAAGGAAAACCCTTCCCCTCTCCCTTCCCCACCACATCCCCTTCTTCCACCGGTGCCAAGCGCCCCACGAGAAGCCAGGCCTGGATAAAGAGCCAGGGTGGGACGTGGAGGGAAGCCCACGGGGGGCTGCAGCCTCCGGCGAAAGGCAGAGGAGCTGCGGCCGCGCGCGGCGACCCAGGAATCCTCTCCTCCTCCCCGCCCCGTGCGTGGCCCTCGCTTTATTTACCGCATACCGCTTCCCACCCTGCTGGGAGGACAGAATTATTCATTCCCTCGCCAGCTTTTCCGCGGTGCGCATCGCTCCAGCGCCGAGTGCTTCGCAAACAACAATTAATTAACCTCTGCAGCCCACCTTGCGCGCGCGGGGGAATTCGCTCTTCCCCGCCCTGTTCCAGGGGGAGAACCGAAACTGGGACTCGCTCCGAGGCCGGAGTCCCACTTTCAAACACGAGCCTCCGAGCTGCCCGCGGGGCTCGGCGGAGCTCTGCCAGCTCGGGTTTGGGGTTTTTTTTGGATCTCAGCGGTGCTGGACTGCGTGCTGCAGGCAGCTCGGCTTCCAGGGTGGGATCTGCGGGGCTCGGGTTGAGCTCTTGGGTGTATTCCTGCCTCTCGATTCCCTCGGCTGGGCACGGGGGCTACAAGAGCTTGCGGGGACGGAGACGCAGGAGGGAGCCTCGGCGAGCGCTTGGGTGTGAGGAGGGCGAGTGGGGGAGAGCAGGCGGCCGGCCCCGTAACGCTCAGCCTGGGCGGCGCGGTGCCTGCGAGCCGCGGCCCCACCGCACACGGCAGCACGCAAAGCCCCGAGGGGCTGCACGGCGCGAACAGGGCTCCTTCACAAGGACAAACCGCGACCTGGTTACGCTGCTCGCTCCGAGACAAGGCAAAAGCCCGGCCCAGACTCGAAGCTGCTGCTACAAGTTGCCCAGCCCTGGGGGCTCCTAGAAGCGCTGGCGGCCTTTTGCCGCAGGCAGGATCGGGTTCCCGCAGCTGTGCCGGGCTCTCGGTCAGGCAGCACCTCGCGCCTCTGCTTTGCTTTTATTTTTTTTTGGAGGATGCCAAAGGCGCCCGCGGGGTCAGAAGCACCCTCTGCAACCGGACGCCGTGGGGAAGGAGGCGATGGGGGGCACACCGCGGCTGAAGCTGCCGTGGCGTCCTCGTGCCGTGGTGTCCTCGTGCCACGGTGTCTTTGTGCCACGGTGTCCGTGAGCCATGGTGTCCTCGTGCCGCGGTGACAACGATCCCGGGGCAGGTGCCTGAGACCACCCCGAGGGGACCACGCTGTCCCCACGCAGGGGACGTGCGAAGCGCAGGGCGAGCGGCGTGCTGCGGGCAGGGACGGGCGGCTCGGTGGCACACCAAGAGGCTGAGCGGTGGCAGCAGCACGGGCACAGCCTTGTGTCCCCTCCTCCTGCGTCCCCAGCCCCGCCGGGAGGGACGCAGCCCTTCGCTGCAGGAGCTGGGCTGTGCCGCAGCACGAGGTTTCCTCCCCGATCCTAAATACCTTGTCAGAGACGCTGCCAAGGGACGTAAGTAGGTCTTGGGAGAACAACCTCTCGCCACCTGCTTCCCTCCCGAGGCGGCAGCAGCGGCCTGCCCAGCGGGCGGCAGGAGGCAGAGGCCGTGGAGGGGGCACCGGGACGGCAGCGGGCGTCGCTCCCGCGGCGCGTGGAGGTCGGGGGGCGCCGCAGATCGTTGTTCCCCTGGCCTGGCGGCTCGGGAGCTGACAAGCTGAAGGCTGTAAGAGTTGTTCAAGGCAGGGCTCGGTGACAAAAGCCCAAGCCTGGGCAAGAAACGTTGGAAAGGAGGAGAAAAAGAGAGGGAACGGAGGGAGAAAAAAATCCCCAACAACGAAAATAATCCCAAAACGTGTTGTGCACAACACCCAGCGGAGCCTGCTAAAAACAGCTCATGCGAATCTATTTTCATCTCGCTTTTGACAAGCGAGCGGGCGTGACAGGGGAGGGAGAGCACGGGGCTGAGAGCCGGGGCCCGGCGCGGGCCGGGGACACGATCCCGGGCGGGAGCAGGCGTGGACCAAGCACCCGGGGACCGGCGGAGCACACGGCCTTGAAATGAGGCCCGCTGGGTTCCTCCCTCGGCCGGGCGCTCGCACAAGCCGTGAGCGTGCCGAGGGACGAGGCGAGGAAGGCGCCGGTGCCCCGGCGGCGGGGGCAGGCCCGGTGCCACGCAGCGGGGAGGCACTCGGGGCCTGAGAGCGGGAGGGATCGAGGGGAACGCTGGGGGGGCGAGAGGAGGCAGAGCCGGGGGGGCTGTACGGCAAATCAAGCTGCTCGGGGGAAGAGCTGGGGGAGAGGGGAGGGCGATTACGGCCCCCCACAAGGGACAGGACCAGGCAGGAGAGGTTTCGCCTCCACCGAGCCTCAGCGCTGGGATTGAGCTCGCAGGGACTGCACCAGATCAGGACCACGAGCACGCAGCTGTTCCCCGGACAGAGCCCCCGAGGCGCCCCACGCCCCGCCGACGGCATCTTGGCGACTCCAGCGCCGGCACCTCGCGAGTTTCGGCTGCGTCCCCTCCCCGAATCCCCGCAGGGACGTCACCGGCGCCTCGCGGTGTGGCGATGAGGATGCTCGCGGGATGAAGGCGCTGGCCAGGAGCTGTGCCACGCGTGGAGGTGCGCAGGGGGGGCAGGAAGCTCGCCCGTCGGCACCGGCTGCGGGTGCTGTCGCGCAGCCCCCTGCCAGGAGCGGCTCTCGGCAGCTCGTTACCGAGTGGCTGGGCGGCTCCCATGAATGAACCGCGAGGAGTCTTCGGCTACTCTGCGCACGGGAAGAGGAGACGCTCCCGGGCGAGAATTACTCACTCTGCTCCAGTTACCTTACAATTCTTCAAGAGAAACTTCATCCCACCATCAATATGTTGGCAGCCAGCTGGAGATCCTCACAACCCTGCTGCGCTCGTGCTAATTTGAGGCTCTTGCCTCCAGCTCGGGTTGGAGACGAGGGGCCGGCTCCTCGCGCTGCCCGCGGTCGCTCCGGGAGGCCCCGAGTCTCGCTCCACCCGCGTGCTGCTCCCGTCCTCCTCCGGCGCCGGCTCTTTACCAAACACCGCCTCCCTCGCTGGTCCCGGGAACGCGCTCCGGGGGCTTCCGCAGCGCAGCCGCCCTTGGGCCGGCTCCTCCTGGACGGCGGCGCTCCTTCCCCGCGTTGTGCGCCTTCCCAGACCGGCCGATGTTCAAGAAACTTGAGGATATTTTAAAAACACAGGGTAATGATGGCAGCGCCTCCTGTTGCACACCCTTCGGATGGCCTGACGGGTTCGGAGCTCTTCCCTCCGACAGGGCCCTCGGGGTTCTGGCAGCCGGGCAGCCATCCCGGGGTTTGCCCCATTCCCAGCAGCCAGGCAGCGCCAGCGCATTTTTTTCCGCGCACCTCCCTCGGCTCTTCTGCATCCAGCGGCAAATTCCCACCCGACGTCACGCTGCCGGGCCTGGCTCCGGGTGCCCGTCAGCTGCCCCGCTCGCGATGCGGGGCGAGAGGTGAGCGCGCTGCCTCGAAACCTCGCGGCCCTGTGCAGGGCCAGGAACCGCTGCGGCTGCCGGACCCTGGCCCCGGCACCTCTCCTGGGGCTGGCGCCAGCCCCTGAGAGCTCCTGAAACGCTTCTGGGGAGGTCTCTGGCTGGGAAGGAGAAGGCAAAGATGGCACCAGGCGCCAAGACCCTGCTCCTGGCGGCCCCGACACTCACAAGAATTTGGCAACCGGTTGATGTGGAAGACACGCGAGGCCCCAGGCTGACGGGCAGCCCAGGACAGCGCCGGCTGGGGCAAGGAACTGGGTCCGCAGCCCACCGGAGAGCAGAGCCACCCCTGGATCGCTGGAGCACGCCAGAAACACGTAACGAGGCTGGGAACCCAGCAGCAATGAGCTGCCGGGCAACAACAGCCCCCAAACCACCTCAACGAGGAAGACGCGCGGCGCTGGGGCGGCAGGGAAGGGAAAGGGAGCGGTGGCCGCAGCGACGGCTCCCAGCAGGGCTGGCAGCGTGCGTGAGAAACCCAGCGCAGGGCAGAAACGAGTGACAGGGGCTTCCCCTCGCCTGGCACGCAGGCGAGGGCAGCGCGAGCTGGACATTGCACAGGGAAAGGCGGCGTGGGACACGTCCAGGTCTGGCTCAAGCCTCCAGCTGCTCCAGATTTCCAGGTCAAGCCCAGGGGAGCTGCAAGCCAAGGTTTAGAGACGCGGCGGGAGCGGTCAGCCCTTACCAAAACGCACTTCCCCGGCTCCAGGCTCCAGAGGGAACTCTCCGTGTTGATCTTGTGCGTGAGCTTCCCTTCCATGAGGACGCGCTGGCTGCTGCCCTCCAGCACCGCTACGCGAATCGCGCCGCTGCTGATATCCACAGACACCTGGAAACACAGAGAGAGAAAATAAGCAGGAAGGCTCCCGCTCGCTTTCTCGCTGCGCTGGTCGGGGTGTGGGTCAAGTGCACTCGCTGGGGACGAGAGAGCGAGAAGAGCCATCAGGGCTGCGCGGAGCGGCAGGGTGGGAATCCCACCGTCACTTCAGAGCAAACAGCGGCAGCTCGGAGAAGAAAGGAAACCCCTCCTGGGAGCGGCAGGCAGCAGGGCCCGGCACACAGAGCCCCGGAGAGACTCACGCCAGCTGGCTCTGCCGCAGCCACTTCCCTGTGCCTCAGTTTCCCCCGTGCCTCAGTTTCCCCCCAGAGAAAACCAGCAATGCGGGCCTCCTCCGTACAGCGCGCAGGGGCCGGGTGCCCGCTCGCTGCGACCGAGCTGTTAGGAGCACAGCGTGTGCGTGGCCAACACCGGGACCCGCAGGTTCGGGGCTTTCTGACCCGGGAAGGCTCAGCCCCACACCGCAGCTCCCCTGGCTTCCGCTGCCCCAGCCTAAAAGCGCGCTCCTTGGCTTCGTTTGGCCGCCGAGCCCGCGGCCGACGGCCGTGGCAGAGCCAGCGCTGGGCTTGGACCAAGCTCCTGCCGTGTGTGCCGGAGGGCTGCGAGGGGCGCGTGGCGAGGGGACGAGGCAGCTCCGTCCCCGGGAACGTGGCCAGCTCCCTCCCGCAGCAGCCATACGGGGAACCCTGCTCCGACCCGCCGTGGAGGTGGCACGGCTCCCCCCGGGGGGACAGAGGCAGACTGTGGCTTCGCCCGGTGGCACGGCGCTGCCTCGGTCTCCAAAGAGGCCAGGCCATATGCTGCTTCCCTTCCCTTCCCTTCCCTTCCCCTCCCGGCAGCACGGAGCCGCGCCAGCGCCGAGCCCGAGCGGGGCTGAGGCAGGACGTGGCCAGAGAGGGGCAGCCGGAGCCCTCCGGTCCCTCGCCCGAGAGGAGGAGACTGCGGTGAGATTTGCCTGCATTCTCTCCCAGAGTTCCCCCAGATCTTCCTCCTGCTCTGCAGATCTCATTTGAAACGTTATTACATTATCCATTACCTAGGAGATTTCCAGTGACTCACTAGCACCACACAGGCAGGAGCCGGGCAGAGCCGCGCCGGTCGGGGCCGGCACCACGGCTGCGTGCCCGCTGCCGCCCGACAGAGCCCCCGGCCCGGCCGGGGCCGAGGAGCCACCGCGGTTTGGACGGGAGCAGAGGAGGCCGGGTGAAAGCAGGACCCAGCCCCGGCACGGCCAGACCCCCCCCCCGCCACCTTCAGGGGCTCAGGGGGGATGGGGTCCGATGCCCCCAGCCCCGCGGCGGTGCCCAAGGCGCAGACGCAGCGTCACGGCCGCGGGATCCGAGGGGAAGGGGACGATTCAAGGCGAGGCAGGCTTCCTTCCGAGGCAGCCGCACGGGGCGGCTTGTGGGGCCGGGGGGCAGCTCCGACAGCAGGCAGCAGGCCCGGACAGGCAGCGTCCCGGCGCGGGGAAACCGGCTGCAACGCTTCCAACGGGGCTGCGGGTACTGGGGAGGAGGCCGGGGCTAGGGAAGGGATTGCTGTTTGCTGTACCGTGCAGCGTGCCGCCCCGTAACCCAAAGGGCAGCGGGGGGGGAGACAAAGGCAGGGGAGAAGGGAGCAGGGAGACCCAGAGGGAAGAAGAGCCCCAAGCCTCCGTGCAGCCTCTTCGCCCGCGCCACCGGTCAGAGCGCGAAGCGATGGCGCCGCCCGCTCCTCGCCGCGAGCCCCCCGGGCACGCCGGCCCAGGCACCAGGGGGCTGCGGAGGCAGCCGGGGACGGGACCTGCAGCGGGGCTGGAAGCCCTCGCGCCGGGGAACCAGCCCGGGGGGCTCGCAGGAGCCCACGGCTCCGAGGCCGCCCGCGCCCCTCGAGGGAGCGCGGGGCCCAGCTCTCTGCCGCGGCTTCGCAGCGCGGCCATTTCTGTGCGCGCTACAACGCCCACGCCCGCCCACGCAAATCAAACAAGCAAACACAAACCTAGGAGCGAATCTAGCTCATCTCCTCCGAGCCAGGCGGAAAAGAGAGGCTGTTGTCATTATCTCTATTTAAGTGCCTGGGAAGCGCTCGGATCCGCGGGCCCCTGTTGCGCCTCTAAGTAGATCAGAGCGGTGCGGAGCGCGAAGGAAGCGCTCCCACCTACCCCTTCTCCCGATCCTGCTCCACGGACACTCTGTGGAGCTCCATACAAGGAAACCTTAAGCTTGCCCGAGCGAAAATGTGCCATAGCAACAGCCTGAATCCAAAAAGTGTCATAAGTAAGATTTTCAGCAGCATTAGAGCCGGGCACGCTCCGAGCCCGGGGACCGAACGGGGGAGATTTTTAATCTCGCCTTGGCAGGCAGAAGCCACGAAGCTGATAATTTTTGTAGAAGATGAAGCCGCGCGGTGAATGCAGGGGAAGGCTCCTGTTTTGCAGGAGCCATTGATACCGTGCCCTAAGCCTATCTAGCTCCAAAATTGCTCTGAAGCAGCCAGCTCTGGCCCGTGACCCAGCCCGCAGCCCCCACGGCTGGAAGAGATGCAAGGACTCACTGTGAAATGAAAACCTGGCTGCGAGGCGCCAAGAGGAGCCCCGGGAGGGAGGCAGGAACCAGGGAGCAGGAGACGCCTCGGCAGGACACGGAAAGCCTCACGTCGGAGCCCTCGATTGCCCGAGAGGGCCGGGCAGGGCCCCGGGCCAGGCTCGGCAGAACCAAACTCGCCCCGGGGCATCGCGCAGCGCGGGGCCGGGCAGAGCGGAGGGACGCGGGTTTGGGGCAAGGAGGCTGCAGGGATGTGCAGCTGCGGGCGTTTGGGGCTGCCGGCAGCAAACACGCCTACGCCAGAGCTGCCTGAAGGGAGAAGAGGAGAGAAAGGGCAGAAAAACACGGCCTGTCCCAGCTCCTCGGAGCACCTGCAAGGCCCCCGCATCTCTGGGCGGCGGAGGATGGGGTAGACAAAGCACGACGCTGCTTTTTTGGCAAGGGCACAACTCCCCGGCACCTCCCTGGGCAGGGAGAGGCATCGCGATCGCAACGCGATCCAGAGGGGACGGAACATCCGCCCGGACACCCCCGAACCCTTCCAAGGAGCAGCGTGGCTTTGTTTTAGAGACCCCCCCCCGGGAATGCTGCATCTCGCGGTGCCCCTGCTGTCCCCGTGACAGCCGCTTGCTCCATCGCCCCTCCAGTCCGGGCCGCTGCTGCCAACGACACCGCGTTGGCACGGCGAGGAGCTGTGTAGGCTGGAGCCGGTGAACAAACCCAAGCGTGCTCGTTGCAGCTGCCCTGGAAGCAGAGGAGAACGGGAGGTGGGGGAGCGCGGGCTTCCGAAATGGAAAAATACCGATTCGGCCGCGGGCAGGGGGGCGCTGGGAAAGTCCCCAGAGTTCAAACCCGGAGCCTGATTCTGCTCCCGAGCCAGAGGAGCCGTGCCACCGCCGACCAAAGCCATGCACGCCATGCTCCAAGCCTGAAAAGCTCCCGGGGAAGCAGCGCCCGTCCCCAGGCTCCTCACGCGGCGCCGGCAGCTCGGGCGCTCGGGGGGGAGGCGAGCCCCATCCGAGCGCGCGTGGCAGGCGGCCGCAGCAGGAAGCACGGCTCGGAAACCTGGCCGTGAGCTCGCAGGAGGTGGGATGGGAGGAAAACGCACAGAAAGTACCCAGCAGCGCCAAGGAACCCCGCTGGGGCGCTGAGCAACGGGAACGAGGCACGACCCCGTCCCGCTCCCCAGTTTGAGGGACAGGCAGGGGGCCGAGGAGCCTCCCCGCTCCACACACGGCTTCGGAGGCAGCTGGGCACCCACGGGGAGAGGGAGGTGCTGGAGGACAAACCCTCAGAGCCGTTTTACCTGTTTGCCCTTTACGATGTGCTTGGGCACCGGCACTTTAATCTCCAGGTCGCTGTAGTCTTGGGACCAGGCGTAGTTCTCTCGCACGGCCCCGTTGTAGCTGTCGGGGTTTGTCTGGAACTGCTCCTGTCTCCTGGGGAGGGGAAAACAGGCGACACGCTGAGCGCGGGGCAGATCGGAGCGCGGGGAGGGCAGGGAACGGGGGAGCAGGGAGCAGGAAGGGAGGGCAGGGCCCTGTGAGCCTGGCCCCTGGGTGGACGGGGCAGGGAGAAGGCTGCCCAGAGGCCCCAAACGGACACGGCACGCACCACGATGGGCCTGGGACCACAAAAAGGGCTCGCGGGGAGACGGCTGCTTCCTCCAGAGACACCCGAGGAGGCGCCTGGGGGGGGGGTTATCAGACTGATAAGCAACCCTCGATATGCCGCGGGGAGGTTTCCTTTGGCTCTGGCAGGCTGCGGACCTACTCCTCCAAAACCTCCCGCAGGGCAGGGAACCGAACCCAAATCCGTTCCGACGACAGCCGCGGCCCTACCAGAAGGCAGAGCCGTTTTGGGGTGGTTCGGGCCGCACCGAGCACTCGGCCCGGGGCCGCGGCGCTTTCCGTAAGGGCGCAGGGGACGAGCGGCCCTGGGGGGGGGGCACCGGTCCCGACGCCCCCACGCCGAGGGGCCCGCGCCGGCAGCGGGTGGGGGCGGCTTCCAGCCAGCGCCGCGCCCCGAGGATTACGTAAGATCCAAGGGGGTTAATTAAATTAGGCTCGGGAGACGTTCGGAGGGGTTTGTGGAGGGGTCTGCGTGCACACGGGGGTGATTTTTTTCTCCTTCGTGGCCGGCGACGGCCGCACGCTTCCCGCCGTGGCTCTGCGCCGAGCGGCCGCGGGCTCCCGGCCCATGGCGGCACCGGGCGGGCGGTTTCGGGGGGCACCGCGGTACTTTTTCTGGGGAATTTTGGCCTTGCTTGGCGTTCGCCCATTGGGTGCCAATTGCCATGGAAACGGGGTTGGCATGGCAGCGCCGAACCCGGCGCTCGCGCTGGTTGGCTCCAGCTGGCGGCTTCCAAGCCGCCCCCGGACCCGGAGGAGGCGAACGGGCTGCGGGCCCCGAGCGGCCACCGGGCTCCCGGCCGGGCACCGGGCTGGCGAGGGGCTGGGAGAACCGGAGCCGTGCCCCGCTGGTGTCACCCCCAGGTGGCGTGTCCCCAGGGCAGGGGTTGGGTGGCCCCGGAGCCCGTCCCCGTGCCTCGCTGCGGAGCCCGGGCAGAGGCCGTGCTGTGGGCTCCACGCGTGGACACGGCCCGGCCGCGCTGCTCCCGCCTCTGCCCCGCGTCCTTGGGGCTGGAGCAGGCGTCTAAGTGGCCGCACGGTGAACCAGAAACCCCTCCGGGGCTGAAAACCGGCTGCTTTTCCCTTTCCTACAGCGTTTCTGTAAAATCAGCCCGATCCTGCGCCGGTGTGACCCCCACGGGCGGCCACGCGTGCGGGTTTTTCGGCATCCCGCGGCACTGCCCGCCTGCCGTGGCCCACGGTGCCCGCCGGTTCGCCCGACTCCCACGTCCTGGCGGCCAGCAAAGCCCCGCTTCCAGCCCCGGAGGTCGCGCTGGGACGTGACACCGTGGCACGAGGCAGAGCTCAGCGTCCTCCGAAATCCGTCAGCGAGGCGCCAGGGAGGAGGCGCAGCGCGGAGTCGCCTCCAGGCAGCGAGGCCGGAGCGGGGAGAAACCTCATCCGCGCAAAGGCAGGCGTGGTAACGCGCCGGCTGCAAACGGCAGGGGCTGAACACCTCCTCCTCCTCGGGAGGAAGGTGCTGGGGCTGGGCGGATGCAGGACAAGGCGCTTCGGGAGGTTTTAGCCTTCCAGGGACCTCGCCGAGCACGCCGGCACTGCAGCACGCAGGCACGAGGGGTTTCGCAGCTGCCCCAGGAGAAGTCGGTGTTATTTGGGTTACTTCCACGGGGAAACTGAGGCAGGGCGTGCTCTGCCGCGTCTCCACCGCAACTCTCTCGTCCCAGCCTTGCTGCGGAACTGGTGGCGGCGGCGGTTTTCCCCCCAGCCCCCTGACTGTCGGCGCTGTCCCTTGCGCCCTCCGCGGAGCAGCAGGCCAAGCGGCGAATTCCCCCGCGGCGCCGCGGATTTGGGTGGCAGACGCGGGCCTCAGCCCGCTCAGAGGTCTCTGCCAGGAGGCTGACGTCCCCACGCCGCCTCCTGGGGCAGCAGCGCCTTGTCTGGGGACTTTCTGCCCAGATCTTTGCCTGGTCCGAGCGTGCTTAGCACACGCCGCCCTCCGTGCCGGTGGCGCTCGAGGAATCGGCTCTGGGTCCCCGGCTGGGAGCAGCCTCCCTCGCTGGCCTCGGGCTGCGGCTCTTCCAGGAGGCAGCTCCACCCTCGGACCCACCGGACGAAGGCTGAATCCTCGAGGACAAAGGGAAGGAGCCCGACGGAGGGGCCGGACCCGGAGCGCAGCGGACGGCCATCTTCCCGTCGCGGTGGTCGCTCGGGCCGGCGGCAGGTGGCAGCGGGGCTGAGGAGAGGGAGGGTGAAAAAGCAGCAGCTTTGCAAAGCCGGGCTTTGGCACCGCGTGCACTTGGCTGCCGGGTGGTGGGGATGGTGTGGGTGGGTCTGTGTGTTCTGGCTTGTTCTATTTTTGCTCGCAATGTGTCATTTTGGGGGAGGTGAAACCTTTAACAATGCACCGTCGAGAAGCAGCCAATCTGTTTCGCGCCGCGCCGAGCCGCAGCGCCCGGCGGTGCCGTCACCGTGTCAGAGCCCGGCGGCGCGGGGCCGGGGCCCGGCGGAAGGGAGCGGGGACCCGGCCAGGCGGCAGCGCTGCCGGCCTCGGGGCGAGTTCCCCGCCCGCCCCGTGCACGTTTCTGTGCCCCTCCTCGTTCCAGCTCCGCGCGGCGGCGATCCGAGCGTGGGGACGCCCGCCCGAACCCGCCGCCCGCCTCGGGGAGCGGCTCCGGCAGCAGCTCTGCGCCAGCAGCGCGGCGCGCGGCCGGGGGCAGAGACCGAGCGCTGAAGGATTTGCTTTGACGTCGTGAGCGGGGAGAAGTAGGGCAGCTCGCAGAGCTCCTCTTCGAGGAGTTTCCAGGCCAGGACGCAGGCGCTGGGCGCTCGATCCGGCAGCGTGGCCGCTCCTGAGGAGGTGCCGAGGCCGGGCGTGCCACGGGAGGGAGCCGGCTCGGGCCTCGTCCCCGGGGACTCGTTTTTCTCCTTCAAATCCCATTTTTTTTCAGATCCAGGCGCTGTGAGCACTTGCAGCATCCATCCTGCAGAGGCACCGCGGGGCACGGCCGGGGAGGGCGGTGTGGGGAGGCCGGGCGGGCGCTGCAGAGGCCCAGTAACCAAAACGGAGGCCAAAGGAGGCATCGGCAGCACCCCTGCCATCCCCGGCACCCCTCACCGGGTCTCACAAGCGCATCCTGGCCCCAAAAAGCCTCCCCTGCCCCCGCCACCTTCCCCCTGGCAGAGCAGGGGAAGCGGAGGGCAGCGCCGTACGAGGCCGCCCTGCAGCGAAGGGCAGGGACCGAGCAGCCCGGCCCTCAGCCAGCGGCCCCGTGCGGCGCACGAAAACCCTGCTCGGGCCCGAGAGGTTGCCAAGAACGGAAAGAGCTCATTAAGCAGTAACCAAGTGCCGAGCAAGCGAGGAGAAGAGAAACCCAGGCACACGGCGCCCGCGTGCCCGACCCAAGGGGGCATTTCCCGCAGCACCAGGCACCGGGCTCGGGGCGTTAACGACCCCGCGTGCCGCACCCAGGCCGCTCCCGGCGGCGAGGCCAGGACGAGGAGCGCGGCGCCGGGCGCGGCCCCTCGGGGCGGCCGCAGGGATCCACGCGCGTGGAAAATACCAGGCCTGCGCTCCTGCTGCTGCCTGCGCCAGCGAGCCGAGAGGAGCCCCCGCCCTCCCCCCTGCGGGTTTAACACCTCCCGGCACCGGCTCGCCGGGCACCTCGCGTTCAGCCGCTCTCGGTTTCGCCGGCGAAGCGCCGCGGCGTGAGGAGGGCTCGCCGCGGGCTCGTGTCCCCGCCGCGGCGCCGGAGGCCCCCGGCGCTGCCGGAAGGCTCCCGGCTCCCTGCGCACCTCACCTAATTAGGTCTCCGGCAAGGCGCTCAGCGAGCTGAATACCAACCCCCCCCCCCCCCCCTCACGGCGCAGCTCACGCCCGCAGTAAACAAGGGCCGGGATCCAGCCGGCTGCCGGCGCGCTGCGGCCCCGGGAGCAGGGCAGGGACCCGGGGCGGCCCCGGGGCTTTTTCTGGCTGCGTGCTGTTGAGGTGTGGGGGGCCGGCGGGGGAGAGCCCCCCCAGCTGCTTCCGGAGGGCGTCTTTTATCCCCGTGCCGTGCCACGGGAGGCAGCCGACGCCGTCCCCTCGGCCCCAAAACGCCGCCCCGCGCAGCGTGGGCTCCACCGAGGACCCCAGGGAGCAGCGAGACGCTTTCACCGCCCAGCCCCGCGGCCCAGCGGGTCCGTCCCCGGCCACAGCAGGGTCCCCCCGCTCCGGGACGTGCCGCCCGGCTCCTGCCGGCCCCGCCAGAGCTTTGCGCCCTTCGGGGCAGCTTTCGGCCTTCGCTGCTGATCTCCCGGCCGTTCCCGGAGCCGCTCAGGAGAGCCAACTCGCTGCCGCCAGGCGACTTGAAACGGCGGGAGGGCCGTGGAGCCGTCGCCAGAGGGCCAGATTTCCCTGCTGCTGGGAAATGTAGGTCAAGGACAGCGGGACGCGCCACCGTCGGGCAAAGTCCCCCGGGACCTCCGTTGCCCGCGCGCCGCTCGCACAACCTGGGGCCGCGGAGCTCCCCGAGGGGCCGGCGCGAGGCCGAACCGCCCTGGGTTCGGCTCCAGCTCCCCGGGGGAGGGGATGGGGCCGGGCAGCGTGGGGCAGGGACCTCCCCAAAGCCCACGGCCCCACAGCCCACCCCACGGCCCCGCACGCTCCCGGTAGTTTTCCACTCCGCCTTCCTTCCCCGGGCGACCGCCGCAGCGTTAAAACAAGCAGGCGGCTTTTTTTCCTTTTCTAACTAAGAATCAGGCACACGCTGTCCCCCGGCCTCCAGCCCTGGGATTTTCTGCTTGTTAAGAGGGAAAAAAAAAAATAAAAAAATAAAATTTATAGGTTTTAATTTAGTTATTTTTGGTGCGGGGACCTAATTTTGGAGCTCGCTACCTTGGCAGGGCAACCGGAGCCCTGAGCGATGGGGTGCGTGACAGGGGAGCTGACACTCGGCTGCCGACCTCAGCGCCCCGGCCCGAGGACTCGCGCTCCTCGTTAAGGCAAATTGGGCCAAAAAGGGGGCTCGCTGCGGCCGGGGGCCGCGCCAGGCAGAGGGGCTGGGGGAATGCCGCCTCCGGCTGAAGCGTTTCAGCCCCCCCAAAAAGACGCTTTGCTGTGGAGCTGGGCTGCTGCCGCTGCAGAAGGCTCGGTGCCACCTGGGGCGCGCGGCTGAAAGGCGATTTCCCGGCCCTGCCGAGCCCCCGGGGCAGCCCGGAGGTGAAGAAACGGGGTGGGAAGGGGAAAACCCCAAGGGGCGGCAGCGAGCAAAAGGCCGGGAGAAGGACAGGGCTGCTGGAATGGGAGACAAAAGGGGTGAAGGACGAACCGAGCGGGACTAAAAAGGCCCCGGGCAGCGCGCAGAAGGGAAGGGGAACCGCTCCCCGTGCAACGAGGGGATCAGCAGCGAGGTGTGAGGAGAATCGAGGAGAAAACAGGAATCCTCAGGGAGAAAACAAACGCCAGGCGCCCGCTCGGGCTCGGAGAGCCGCTGCCCCGCGATTTGCCGGAGGCAGGGGGAGAGTGCCGGGGAAGCGTCCCCAGGCTCTGCTCTCCTCCTCCTCCTCTTCCTCCTCCTCTTCCTCCTCCTCCTCCTCCTCCTCCTCGTGTGCCTGCCAGCGCTGCGGTGGGGCCAGGCTGCGGGGCCAGGCGGAGCGGGGTCAGGCCGCTCTCGTGGGCGCCCGCCCGGCCTCGGCTCGTGCCGGGGCTCTGCCGCACGGGGGGAATTCCCCCGGCACCCCCAGGCGCAAGGGGAGCGGGAAGCAGGGCGGGCCGGCCCCTCGGCGCGGGGCGAGGTGGGCTCCGGCTGGCTGGGTCAGGCCGGGAGCACAGCAGGGGCTTGAGCCGAGCAGGAAAACCCGCGGGGAGCTCGGGGGGGAAGCAGTCCGAGCGCCCGCCGCGCTGCGTGCCGCAGGGGGAGCGGCTCCGCTCCCTCCCGGCCTCCGCTCCCGGAACAGGCTCGGGGGAGGAGGCCGGGGACGCGGGTCGGGTCCGCTCCGCTCTGCCTCCCCCGGCTGGGGACCCTTCGGCACCTCCCCACCCCAAAACCCTTCCTCTGGGGGGGGTTCCCCGAGAACAAACCTCCCTGCTCCGCACCGGGGCCTTCCCCAGGTCCCACCCGGCACTGCCACCGCCACCAGGCGCCGGCACAAGGGGAGGGGAGCGGGCCCCGAGCACGGCTGGCGGCGAGCAGGGGCCGTTAGGCACAGGGTGCTGAGCACCCGGGGCACCAGGCGCAGCGATGGCTCGCGGCAGCACCGCCAGCCCCAAAGAACAGCCCCGGCGCGGGGCCACGAGCACCGGGGCGGCCCCCAAAAACACCCCGATCCTCGCGGGGAGCGGGTTTTTTTTTTTTTTTCGGTGCAGAACAGGCCAGGTTCCGCTCTCCCCGCGCGGGCGCTGCGATCCCGAGGCGCTCCGCGAGGCTCTGCCGGGCGCTGGCAGCGCTGGGGCGGGCCCTGCCCCTCCGTTTGGCGGCAGCGGGGCCGGGCTTCACGGAGACCCCGGCGGCGGCGGCGGTTTGCTTCACCGGGGAGCGAAGGGGAAGGGGAAGGGGAAGGGGAAGGGGAAGGGGAAGGGGAAGGGGAAGGGGAAGGGGAAGGGGAAGGGGAAGGGGAAGGGGAAGGGGAAGGGGAAGGGGAAGGGGAAGGGGAAGGGGAAGGGAGGTGGAAAACATTCGTGCTGGCTCTCTGCGCTCTGCCTTCCCGCTGCCGGGGCCGCGCGTCAGCCGTGCGCCCCTCGTCCCCAGGCTGCGGGCTCGGCGGGGGACGGCGCGGCCGGGTGAGGTGCTGACAGCCCGCGGGGCGCCCCGCGAGTCCCGCTCCCGCCGCCCGCCGCCTTTCGGGGGGCTCCAGTGCCCCCCAGAGGAGCGGGAACCAACTACAGCCGCGGCACGGGCCCGCTCTGCCCCCACTTGGGGCCCCGCCGCCTTCCCCTTGCCCCCCGCGAGCCGCGGAGGCAGCGGGGGGGGTGGGGGGGGGGGGGGCTGCAAATATTCGGGGAGGGGGGTCCCCAAAGCGGCGTGCTGGGGGCGGCAGCGGGGACGCGGAGCCGCGGGGGCAGCCGCGTCTGCTTCTCGCCCTGCCGGTGCTCGGAGGGCGAGGGGCAGCTCGGAGGCAGCGCCGCGGGGGCAGCTCAGCGCCGCGGGGCTCCCCAACGGCCCCATCCCGCCCCTGCCCCACTCCTCGCCCCCGCGGCTCCCGTCCCGCGGCCCTGACGGCGAGGGGCCGACGTTAAAACCTCACGGGAACGCTCACGGGGGGGGGCTCGAGCCTCTGCATCGCCCCCTCCCTTCCCTCTCCCGCTCCCCTTCGGGACAAATCGGGGCTAAAAGGCACAGGACGGAGCTGGGGCCTGCGAGGGGCAAGGCCCAGGAGCTGCGCGGCCCCCTCGGGGCTGCTTTTGCCCCGTTAACTCCGTGCCGCCGAGAGGCGTCACCCCGACAGCCCCAGCGACGAGCGTCCCTTCGCGGGGCGGCGGAGCGCGGCTGCCGGGGGGGGGGGGGCGGTTCGGTTTGGGGTTCGGTTTGGGGTTCTGGCTCGTCTCTGTCCCGTGTCAGCCCGGCCGAGCCAAGCGCGAGCCCTCCTCCTCCTCCCCATTTCACCGAGCCGCTCGGCGCCCTTCCCCGCCCGGCCCCGCCACCGCCAGGGGCTCGCGGGGACGGGTGGGTGCGAGATTCGGCCGGTGCTCCCGTGGCACGGCCCCTCGGCGTGGGCGGCGGGCACGGAAACCCCGCCGCGGGGCGAACGTGGCACGGCCAGGCGCCGGGGACGGGAGCGCAGGGCTCCGCGCCGAGGGGACGCGAGGAAGGGGCGGAGCGGGACCCCGCGGGACCCCTCCCGGCGCTCACGCAGCCCAGGAGGGCTTTGAGGCGAGGACGTTTCGCCAAAACGAGGAGCCACAAAGGCTGCTCGGGGGCACCAAGCCCGGGGAAAAGCGGCAGCTGCGCACAAAGCCCCGCGGAGTTTGATGCCCCCTGAGCCGAGCGCGCCGGCGGGGCTGGGGGGGGCGCGGGGGAGCCCGACGCCGGGTCCCCGTGAGGAACGGGAACGGCGCCTGGAGCTCCCGGCCCCAAAATTCATCCCCCCCCCTACCCGGGGGATCGCACATCCTCCCTCCCTCCCTCCCCCCGCGGCCCGCAAGGGAAACCCTCGCCCCCGGAAGGGCCGTGAGGACGCCCCCAGAGGGCCCTCGGTGCCTCCCCCCCCACCCCGCCACGAAGGGGGCAGCGTAACGGGGACCCTTACGTGGGCAGCTCTGCGGGCTGGGGCTGCGCGGGGGCAGCGGCCCCCGGGGGCTCCGCCGGCGCTGGGCTGGGCGCTGCCGGGGCGGCCGAATCCTGCGGCCCCGCCGCCTCCCCCGCGGGGCCGGGCTCCACCGTGGTCTCCACCTCGACCTCCTGGGCGGCCGGGGCCACTCGCACCCTCTCGGCGGCCTCCTCCTCCTCTTCTTTTTTCCGCAGCTTCGCCTCCAGCTCTCGGTGCCTCTTCTCGTCGTCCTGCCGGGCCATCCGCTCGAAGACTTGGAACGCCTGGAAGGGCACAAAGGGAGCCGGGCGTCGAGCTCCTGGCCGCCGCGGTGGCGTTGGGGACCGGCCCCCGGCGGCTCGGGCGCAAACAACGCGGGTGGCCGGGCGAGAAGCCGTGCCGCCCTGCCCGCGGGGCGACGAGGTCCCTGCGGGGCAGGAGGAGCCGCCGGGAGGGCGCCGACAGGGCTGGGTGGCGGGGCCGGGGCTGCGCAGGACCACCCGCGGCCCGCTCCACGCACACGCCGCCCAGCGGGGCTCCCGGCCCGAATTTTGGGCTCTGAGCCCCCCGGTCCCGGCTCGTTGCCCCCCGGGACCGGCGGCGGGGACAGGGACGCGGCAGGGCGAGCGCCGGGCCCCTTCCCCGCTCTGCTGCGCCGGAACGGGGCTCAGGACCCATCTGGGGGGGGGCTCAGGACCTGCCGGGGGGGCTCAGGACCCTCTTAAGGGGCTTGAGACCCGCCGGGGGGGCTCAGGACTCTCCTGAGGGGCTCAGGACGTGTCCGGGGTTGGCTCAGGACCCTCCTGAGGGGCTCAGGACCCGTCCGGTGGGGCTCAGGCCCCATCCTGGGGGGCTCACGACCCTCCTGAGGAGCTCAGGACCCATCCGGGGGGGCTCAGGACCCATCCGGGGGGGCTCAGGACCCTCCTGAGGGGCTCAGGACCCGTCCGGGGGGGCTCAGGACCCGCCGGGGGGGCTCAGGACCCGCCGGGGGGGCTCAGGACCCTTCCGGGGTTGGCTCAGGACCTTCCTGAGGGGCTCAGGACCCTTCCGGGGTTGGCTCAGGACCCTCCTGAGAGGCTCAGGACCCACCGAGGGGGCTCGGGACCCGCCTGGGGGGCTCAGGACCCTCCTGAGGGGCTCAGGACCCGCCGGGGGGGCTCAGGACCCGCCGGGGGGGCTCAGGACCCGCCCGGGAGTCCCCGCCCCCACCCCCGCCGCCCCCGTCCCGGGCCCGGCCGCCGGCGGTACCTGCAGGGCCATGGCCTGGGCGGCGCCGGGCGGGAAGCCGAGGCGGTCCCCGGGCCGCAGCAGGAGGCGGTAGAAGTCGGTTTTTCGGTAGAGGAAGCCGAAGAGGACGCGCAGGAACTCGTCGACGCCGCCGACGTGCTGCAGGATGCCGAGCAGCGCCTGGTCGTACAGCTCCGTCAGCGCCTCCATGGCGGCCCCGACACCGCTGCCACGGCAACCGCCCGCCCGCCCGCCCGCGCTTCCGGTCCGCCCGCACCCCGCTTCCGGTCCGCGGCGCGCCCGCCGAAAGGGCCCCCCCCGGAAACCGAGACCCGCGCTGCGGCGTTCCGGGGGGCGCCGGGACCCACCGGGGGTGTCCCCGCCCCCTCCCCCCCCCCGGTGTCCCCGGGGCTTGGCGCGGGGGTGGGGAGAGCTTTGGGGTACAGGGGGTGCAGCTCTGGGGGGCAAACTGGGAGCACTGGGGCGCTGCTGGGGGAAGAGTGGGCAAACTGGGAGCACTGGGATCCTCGGGGGGGGGGAACTGGGAGCACTGGGATCCTCCTGGGAGGGGGGGAACTGGGAGCACTGGGATCCTCCTGGGGGGGGAGGAACTGGGAGCACTGGGATCCTCCTGAGGGGGGGAACTGGGAGCACTGGGATCCTCCTGGGGGGGGAGGAACTGGGAGCACTGGGGTCCTCCTGAGGGTCCCCAAAACTGGGGGAGCTGGGCAGGGGCAGGGGGATATTCCACAAACTGGGAGCACTGGGGGGCTTTTGGGGTGTCGGTGTTCCCCAAACTGGGAGCAATGTCCTTGTGGGGAGGGCAAACTGGTAGCACTGGGATCCTCCAGGGGGGAGAGGTGGGTAAACTGGGAGCATTGAGATACCCGGGGGGCGGGAATGGCACTGGGAGCACTGGGATCCTCTGGGAGAGAGGGGGAGGAACTGGGAGCACTGGGGTCCTCCTGGGGGTCCCCAAAATTGGGGGTGCTGGGGAGGGGCAGGGGGATATTTCCCAAACTGGGAGCACTGGGGTGGCACTGGGATGACCGCGGGGTGGCTGACCCCCAAACTGGGAGCACTGGGGTCCTCCTTGGGGTGTGGGTGTTCCCCAAACTGGGAGCACTGGGGTGCCCCTGGGGGGATGTGACCCTCAAACTGGGAGCACTGGGGTGCCCCTTGGGTGGGCATCACCCATACTGGGAGCACTGGGGTGATGCTGGGGGGGGGGATTCCCCAGGCTGGGGGCACTGGAACGTTTCTGGGGGTATCTCCCAAACTGGGAGTCCTGGAGCCCACCCGATGCTGGGCACCCCCAAACTGGGAGCACCGGGAGCCCCCCAGTCCCGGCCTGGGAGCACTGGGAGCCTTAACCCCTGCTCCAGGTGGGGACCACCCCCAGATCTGGGTGCCCCAAACTGGGATCTGCCCCAAACTGGGGCTGCCTGGAGTGGGAACTGTTGGCATCCCAGAATAGGAACGCTGGGACCCCACCCCGCAAAACCTGGAGCTCCCCATACTGGGAGCAGGGATCCTCCCAGCCCCCGACACCCGCCCCAACTGGTGGCACTGGGACTCCCCCAGACCAGGAGCCCCCGCAGGGAGACCACTGCCCCCCCCAGCTGGAGCCAGAAGGGTGCCCCAAACTGGAAATACCCCAAAACTGGGGAACGCTGGGACCCCAAACTGTACCGGGGAAATCCTCCCAGACTGGGATTTCCCCTTACTGGGAGCACTGGGACCCCGCAAACACCCCCACGCCGACACCGCTGGAAACCCCCAAACCTGGGCCCCCACTTTGGGACCCCCCCGACTGGGATACCCCAAAGCCGCCCCCCCACTGCACGCAGACCTCTCTTAGCCCCCCCAAATCCAGACCCCCCCGGCTGGGGACATGGGGGTGGGGGCAATGCCCCCACCACCCCAAATGCTGGTAATTTAGGGGGTGTCGGCTGATCCCTCCCCCCACCTGGCACCCCAAGTCCCTGCTCCTGCCTCAGTTTCCCCAGCCCAAGGGCAGGCTCTGCCCCCCCCCCACTGCACCCCTGCCTCAGTTTCCCCACATTAGCGGGGGGCTCCTTTCCTTTTTCAGGGTACAGGAGCCCCCCCCCCCCCCGGACCAACCCCCCAGGCTCACAGCCGTGGGGCGTTCACTCTGGAGCCTACTGAGGGCCCGACCTGCCCCCGGCTGCCAGCAGCCCCCCCGCTGCCCCCCAAGCAGGGAGGAGGCCGCACCCCGGGGCCGGTAAGGATCCTGTCCACCCCCCCCCCCCCCCCCGAGAAAATAAAGGGACCCGCTGTGGTTTAACTCGTTTTATTTAGACTCATAAACGGAACTCTGCAGCCCGGCTGGGCTGTGCACATGCGGCGAGACCCAGTAGAAACGCAGCACTAAGTCGGGAGCGCTGGGGGGGTCGGGGGGGGGGGGGGGGTCGGAGGGGGCTGCGCCAGGCGTGCTGCCCGGGGCCGCCGGCGGAATGGTGGCTCGTTAAGACAAAGGGTTTACGAGAGCTGCCCGCAGTCGGAGATGGTGATCTGCTTGCTCGTCTTGCCGTCCTTGGAGCCGCAGCGCTCCATGGCCTCCACCACGTTCATCCCCTCCTTGACGCGGCCGAAGACGACGTGTTTGCCATCCAACCTGCGGGCGGGCGCCGGTCACACCGGGAGGGGGGGGGGGGGTGGCACCGCCGCCGCGTCTCCCGCCCGCCCCCCCACACACACACCGGGGCGGCGAGGGGACCGCAGCACCCGCAGCGCGACGTGAGCGGCCCCCCGGGTAGGGGGGCGGTTCTGGTTCTGCCCACGGCCCCCCCCCCACCTCAGCCCCGCGCTCACCACTCGGTCTTGGCCGTGCAGATGAAGAACTGGGAGCCGTTCGTGTTGGGGCCGGCGTTGGCCATGGACAGGATGCCGGGCCCCGTGTGCTTCAGGATGAAGTTCTCGTCGGCGAACTTCTCCCCGTAGATGGACTTGCCGCCGGTGCCGTTGTGGCGCGTGAAGTCGCCGCCCTGCCAACGAGGGGGAGAGCTCGGCTCGGGGCTCCGGGGGGAGGGGGCACGGCCACGCGGGGCCAAAAAAAAAAAAAAAAAAAAGCCCCAAACCCCAGCCTGCCATCACCCCCCCCCCCCCCCCCCAAAAAAAAATAACCAAAACCCCACGCACCTGGCACATGAAGCCGGGGATGATCCGGTGGAAGCAGGACCCCTTGTAGCCGAATCCCTTCTCGCCGGTGCTCAGGGCGCGGAAGTTCTCTGCGGGGCGGGGGGGGAAAGAAGGAAAAGCGCCGTGAGCCGAGCCCTGGGCCCCCGGGGGGCGAGGTGGGGGGCGCGATGCGGGCTCCCCCCCCCTCCCCCGGTACCCACCTGCTGTCTTGGGCACCTTGTCCGCGAAGAGCTGCGGAGAGGAGGGAGGCCGTGAGCGGGGCGGGGGGCTGCGGCACCCCGGGGGGGGGCAGCACCCAGCGCCGGGACCACCAAGGGGGGGGGGGCGGCAGCACCGGGACCGGGAGCCCCGGGGGGGGGGGGGGGGGGGGCAGCACCGGGATCCCCGGGCAGGGGATGGGAGATTGGAGGGGGGTTGGGGGGGGGGGGGGGGGCACGGCCCCGTCACAAAATGGCGGCGGCCACGGTGAGGGGGGGGGGGAAGCGGGGCGGGGGCTGCGGGTTGCTGAGGGGGGGGTCCCAGGGATGGGGGGGGGGGGGGGGGTCCCGGTGCCGCGCCCCCCCCCCCCGCGGTGCCGAGCTCCGGCCGCTGGGGGCCGCCCCCGCCCGCCCGCCTCAGGGCAGCGCCGCCGGCCCCGTGCGCGGCCCCGCGCCTTTGTTCGCCGCACGGGGGCGCGCACCGCAGCCTCCCCCCCCCCCCCCTTCCTCACCGCCCCCTCCCCAAATTCCCCCCGGGGGGGGGGGGGAGGGGGGACCACGTGGAGCCGCCCCCCCCCTCCCCCCCGGTTCCCCCTCAGCGCCGCTGTCACCTCGAAGGTGACGCGGCCCAGGGGCTCGCCGTTGGCGGCGATGTCGAAGAACACGACGGGGTTGGCCATGGCGGCGGCGGGCGGCGGCGGCGGCGGGGGGGAGGCGGCGGCGTCGGCGTCGTCCTCGGCGGCGAGCGCGGCGCAGCGGAAAGAGAGCGGCCGCCCGCCGCCCTTATATACCCCGCGGCTCGTCCCGCCCCCCGCGCCGCGCCGCCCAACCGCCGCGCGCCGCGTCACGGAGCGGCGTGCGGGATGGCCAATGGGAGGCGGCGGCCGGGAAAAGGCGGGGAAGGAGCGGAGGGGAGGGGGGGAAAAAGCCGGGGAGGGGGCGGCGGGGTGGGGAGGGGGCGGGGCCAGGCGCGCGCGCGCGGGGCCGGGGGGGGGGAGGGGGGAGCAGGGCGGGGCGCGCATGCGCGGGGCGGGTGGGGGATGGGGCGGGGGCTGCGGATGGGGCGGGGGGGGGGCCCGGCCCTGGGGGCGCGTCCTCTTCCCCCCCCCCCCCAAATTCTCCACACAGCGCCCCCCCCTTCAAAAAAAATCTTTTAAAAAACCTCAAACACCCCCCCCCCAAAAAATAAAAACAAAAACCCCACCCCCTAAAAAAAAGACCCCCCCCAAAAGACCCCCCCAAAAGAGACCCCCCCCCGCAAAAAGGACCCCCCCAAAGAGACCCCTCCCCAAAGAGACCCCCCCCAAAATAACATCACCTCTCCAAAAAAACCCACCACCCCCCAAAATCCCCCTCCCCAATCCCCCCACCCCAAAAACACCCCCCCGCCCAAAACAGCCCCCCCCCCCCCGCCGCGGCAGGGACAGGCGTGGGCCCGGGGGGCCAGAAAGGCTTTAATAGAGCGGGGGGGGGGGGGGGGGCACGGGGGGGGCGCGGGGGGGGGTAGTGTTTGTACATATGTACAGCCTTGTGCTTTGGGCGCCGTCTGTCCGTCCCGCCGTCCGTCCGTCCGTCCGCAGCCCCCCCCCCCCCCAACATCCCCCCCCCCAACATCCCCCCCCCGGCAGGGGGTCGGGGCTGGGGGGGTTGGGTTTTGGGGTGCGGGGGGGGGTCCTGGCGCCTCAGTTGTTCTCGAAGAGGGAGAGCAGGTCGTCGTTGCTGCTGCTGGGCAGGTCGGGGGGGCCCAGGTAGGAGAGCAGCTCGTCGGGGTTCGTCAGCTCGGGCAGCAGCTGGGGGGGGCACGGCCGGCACCGTGAGACACCCCCCCCAAAAAAAAAATAACCCCCCAAACTCCCCCCCCCCCCAACACCCGGTCACTCACGTCCAGCGCCGGCTCGGGCCCCTCGCCGCTGCCCGCCATGGGCGGCGCGGTGCCGAAGGCCAGGTCGGGGCCGTGCCCCCCCGGGGGGGCCGCGGGGCCCGGGGGGGGCCGCGCGGGGGGCGCGGGGCGGTGGTGCAGGGGCTGCGGGGCGCTGCCCATGGCCGCGGCGTGGGACGGCTCCATCCGGCCGGCGGGAGGCAGCTGGGGGGAGAGCGCGGCCTTCGTCGCCACCACCATCATCTTCATCACCACCGTCACCATCCTCACCGCCACCATCACCGTCCTCACCCTCCCCTTCATCCTCACCCTCATCCTCACCATCACCATCACCGTCCTCACCCTCACGCTCATCCTCCTCACCTTCATCCTCCCCATCTTCATCATCCTCCCCTTCCTCAACCTCCCCGTCATCATCCTCACCATCACCATGCTTATCCTCCCCATCCTCACCTTCATCCTCACCCTCCCCAACATCTTCATCATCCTTACCCTCACCATCCTCCTCATCCTCACCATCTTCATCATCCTCATCCTCCCCATCACCATCCTCATCCTCCCCATCACCATCCTCACCCTCACATCCTCCTCACCTTCATCCTCACCATCCCCAACATCATCATCATCCTCACCCTCACCATCCCCACCTTCATCCTCACCATCCTCACCCTCACCACCTTCATCATCCTCATCCTCCCCACCACCACCCTCCTTCTCACCCCCCTCATCCTCACCCTCACCTTCATCCCCCCCACCCTCACCCTCACCACCATCCTCATCCTCACCCCCCCACACCCTCCCCCTCGCCCCCCAGGCCCCGCTGACCTGTCCGGAGAGAGGGGGCGCGGGCGGCTTCTCGGGGGGCAGGAGGCCGCCGGGGAGGTCGGGCGGGTAGGAGCCGGGGGGGGGGCCCCGGCGCGAACTCGCTCAGCGTCGGCGTGCCGGGGGCGGCCGGGGGGAACGGCTCCGGGAAGCCGCCGGGCCCGGCGAAGCCGGAACCTGCCGGAGAGAAACGGGGCCGGCGGTCGGCGGTGGGGGGCACATGGTGTGCGTGGGGGGTGGGTGGGGGCTCGCCGCGGACCCCCGCTCACCCTGGGCGCCGTAGTCGGCGGGGGCGGGCGCGGCGGGGGGCGGCAGGGCCGGGAAGGGCGAGGAGCCGGGCCCCAGGGCGGCGATCATCTCCATGATGCTGGGCAGCACCATGTGCGTGGGGCTCATGGTCCGGCAGCGCTTCAGCGCCGGCCCGTCCGGCTCCTCCTTGACGTGCACGTCGGGCTTCACGGGCACGGGCTTCCAGCTGCACGTCGGGTCGATGGTGATCTCCTCGTAGTCCGAGCTGCGCGGGACGGCGGCTCAGGGACATGGGGGGTGGTACGGGGGGGTAACGAGGGCGGGGGGTGGGGAACGCGGCCCCCCCGGGGGGGCGCTCGGGGCGTTACGTACTTCTGGATGTAGATCAGGATGCCCAGCATGTACTGGTCCACCTCCAGCCCCTCCAGCAGCGCCGTCTTACTGCGGGCAGCGCAAGGGCGGTGAGGACGGAGCCCCGGGGACGGCCCCCGAGGGACAGCCCCGTGGGGACGCTGAGGGAGAGCGCCACGGGGACACCGAGGGACAGCAAGGGACAATGCAAAGGGGACACTGAGGCACAGCTCCATGGGAACACCAAGGGACACTGCAGGACACTGAGGTACAGCCCCACGGGGACACCAAGGGACCCCAAAGCACAGCCCCATGGGGACACTGAGGCACATCTCCACAGGAACACCGAGGGACACCAAAGAACAGCTCCATGGGGACACCAAGTGATGTCCCCATAGGGACACGGAGGCACAGATCCAAGAGGACGCCGAGGGACGGCCCTGAGGGAACGCCAAGGGACACCGAGGCACGGCTGCATGGGGGCACTGAGGACACCCAGCACCACCAAGGCACAGCCCCGAGGGGACACTGAGATACATCGAGGGATGGCCTCGTGGGGACATCAAGGGACACTGAGGGATGGCTCCATGGGGACACGATGATCACCAAGGAGCACGGGGCACAACCCCATGGGGACACTGAGGCACGGCAGCATGGGGACAGCCCCATGGGGACGCGGACGGGCGACTCTTTGGGGACACCGAGGCACGTCCCCAAGGGGACACGAGAGACACGGGACCCCGCGGGCCACACTCACTTGCAGACAGGGCAGCGCCACGTGCCCCGCTCGCAGTTGAGCTGCAGGTAGGACTCCAGGTCGAAGCACTGCGGGGGAGAGACGGGGCTGAGCTCTGTGGAGAGGGGACACGGCGGGGGGTGGGGGACACGGGGGTCCCCGCGGCACCCACCTGTATGTGCCGGCAGTCGTGGCCCCTGGCGGGGAGCTGGATGCGTCGGAAGGTGATGGGGCACTTGAGGGACACCTTGATGGCCGTCTGCTCCACGCCGTCCTCGCCGTTGGGCCCCGGCGTGCCCGGGATGGTCCCGCTGCTGAAGTTGCGCTTGACTGAGGCCGGGGAGGGGGGGGTTGGTGGCGGTGGTGGTGAGGAGGGGGGTGCCCCCCCCCCCTTCCCCGGCACTCACTTTTGGTGATGCAGTGCTCGGCGGGCAGCAGGCGCTTCTTGATGAGGCCCTGCAGCACCGAGCGCACCGAGGGCCGGTGCACCAGCTGCAGCACGAAGAGGTGCGACTGCGGGGGGGGGCGACAGCGGGGGGAGCGGCGTGAGGGGCGGCCCCGCGCCCCCGCCCGCCCCGGCCGCCCCCACTCACGCAGCAGCAGGCGGTGACGGTGATCTGGATGGTGTTGCGGCCGGGCTGGCAGACGTGCTTCAGGTAGAGCGGCTTGTGCGACGTCTTGTTGTCGCCGCGCTCGATGGTGAGCGGCGTGGCGTTGACGCTGACCTGCACGGAGGCCGGCCAGTTGGTGTTCATCTGCCGGTCCTCGTGGTGGTAGCACTTGAACTGCAGCTCCAGGTCGGGCCTGGGGGGCGGCACGGGTGGGCGCGGGGCACGGGTGGGCGCGGGGCTGCGCCGCACCACGCGGCACTATGGCGCGTAGAACCGCGGAGCACCGCGCAGCGCCACGGTGTGCAGTGCTGCGTATTGCCGAGCAGTACTATGGCGCGCAGTGCCCCAGAACACCAAGCAGCACTATGGCGCGCAGTGCTGCGCAGCACCGAGCAGCACTAGGGCACGCAGTGCCATGGAGCACCGAGCAGCACTACGGCGCGCAGTGCCGCAGAGTGCTGTGCTGCGCCGTACGTCACCGCACTGCACCCTGACACCTCGCGGCCCCATGCCACCCCCCGTGGCACCATGTCGGGGTGCGCCGTGCCCCCCCCCCCACTCCCTGCCCCACGCCCCCCGCCCCGACCTCATCATGAGCGTCTTGTAGACGGAGTCGCGCAGCTGGAAGACGTGGTTGCTGACGGCCAGGTTGTGCTGCAGGCGGAAGGGCTCCAGCACCACGCCGTCGCGCACCGGGAAGGTGAGGCGCAGCTCCTCGCCGGGGGGGGGCCCTGCGGGGCGGTGGGGGGTGCAATGGGGTGGTGGTGGGGTCAGAGGGGGTGCAATAGGGTAGGGTTGGGGGTCAGGGGGTGCAATGGGGCAGGGTTTATGGGGTCAGGGGGTGCAATACGGTGGCAGTGGAGGGTGGGGGGGACGCAATGGGGCCGCAGTTGGGTTCCCCCCCATTTAAGAACCCCTCTGCCTGAAGCCCCTCCCACCCGACGAGGCCCCGCCCCTGCCGCGGAACCCCCTCCCACTGCAGGGTACCACGCCCCCATGCGGAAGCCCCTCCCACCCCAGGAGCCCCTCCCCCAGAGCCACCACCCCCACAAAGCCCCTCCCACTCCCCATGGCCCCACCCCCTTCCCACGAAGCCCCTCCCCCTGCCCCATTAATGGGCAGTGCCTGCGAGGCCCCGCCCCCAAGTGCCGCAACCCCCCATTGGCCACGCCTCCTTTATGCAAAGGCCCCGCCCACTCCCCAGGCCCCTCCCTGCAGCACCCAGCCCTTAAAGGGGCAATGTCCTCCTGCAGCGGGCGGTGGGCCCAGCCCCTACCCGAGGGCGAGGGGTGCAGGGCGGCGATGCCGGGCTTCATGTCAGGCAGGAAGGGCGACTTGACGTCCTGGCCCGGGGACATGTAGGGCGCCATGCTGCTCCCCGGCGTCATGGGCGGCGTGGGGTTCCCGGGCAGGGGCGAGCTGGGGTACCCCGGCATCGACCGGCCCGGCTGCCGGGAGCACCACCACCATCAGTGACCGGTGTCACCGCTGGCACCGTCCCGGGACACCCACGCCGCGAGGACTCACCCCGTTGATGGCCGCCTGGCTGTAGGTGCCGAAGCTGGCGCCCTGCCCGTTGAACTGCTCAGCTGGCTGCGGGGAGAGCGACGTCCCCCGGGGATGGCACCCGCGTCCCACATCCCGTCCCCCCCAGCCCTTGTCCCCGTGCCCACCGTCCCCTTCCATACCTTGTAGTAGGGCCCAGCGCTGCCCGAGGCGGAGAGGTACTGGCCCATACCCGGCTGAATCCTGTGCCCAGGGTAGGACGGGGACGGAGCGGAGGGCTGGGGGGCGCTGGGGGCATACTGGGTGCCGGCAGCAGGGTACTGCCCACCCTGCAGGTACTGCTGCGCCGGGTATCCCTGCGGGCGCACCGTCAGCACCGGGGACGGTCCCGCCACACCGGGGTGGGCACGGGCACCCCTTTCCCATACTCACCTCGCTGGAGTACGCCCGCTTGACGCCCTGGCGTGGGAGCTGCTGGCTCTGGGGGGGGCCAGGGTAGGCGTGCTGCGGCATCCGCTGGCCGCTGTACAGGGCGCTCATGCCGGGCGCCCGTGCGGGGCTCATGCTCATGGGGGCCATGCCCGAGGGGCCCATGACGCCCGCCATGCCAGCCGGGCTCATGCCGGCGGGCACGGCGGGGCCGCGGGGCGCCGCGTGGGGCAGGAACTGGCTGCTGAAGGGCTGCCCCGCTCCCATCTGCGGCAGGGAGACAGCGGTCACCCCGGCACCGCCGCCGCCACCGCCCACCCCCGCCGCCGGGCTCTTACCGCCCCGTACTGGCTCAGCTCCTGGCTCTGCTTCTCCTGCAGCGCCGCCACCGTGGCCGTGGCCGTGGCGGTGGCAGTGGCGGCGGCGGCGGCCACAGCAGCGGCGGCGGCCGCCTGGGTGAAGTCGGCGGGGGGCCGGCCGGCGTGCGAGGGGAGCCCCATCCCGCCGGGGCCGCCGGGGCTGCCCGCGTAGCTGCGGAGGACAGGGAGCGGGGAAGGAGCGCTGCGGCGGTCGGCGGCAGCGTGCCGCGGCGCGGAGCCGGCCTTACCTGGGGGCGAAGCCCGGCCCCCCGGGGTAGGAGCCGCGGCCGTAGACGCTCTGCTGCACGTAGCCCTTGCCGGGGGTGCCCTCGGCGAAGGGCTGCTGCGCCAGGAACTGCGGCGAGCTCATGCCCGAGCCGGTGCCGGCCATGCCGGGCAGCAGCGGGGTGCTGGAGCTGCTCCCCCCGGGGCCCATGGGGCTGCCAAAAACCTGGGGGGCGCGGAGGAAGAGGCGGGTGGGTGGGGAACCACGTCAGGCCCCCGGGGGCGGCGGCGCGGGGGTCCCGGGGGTGCCCGGGGCCGGGGGCAGGATGCCGCCGGTACCTGGCTCTGGGAGGTGTTGCTGACACCCCACACGGTGGTTACCACGGAGAGGGATCCCGCCGGCTGATTGGTGCTCGGTTGCCAAGGAACAGCCTCGTATGCAAATGAACCATCACTAGAAAGAAAAACAACTTAATTAAGACGAAGGAAGGACACGGAGGAGGCCACGCGCCCGGGTGGCACCGGGGGCCGGGGACGAAGGGGGGAGGGGGGGGGGGAGGGGGCGTCGCGGCCCGGCACCGACCCACGCTCACCCGTGCGGCGTGGGCGGCAGCGACGGTTTCATGGGGTTCATGGGGTTCATCGGCCGCGGGCGGGCGCGGGCTGGCTCTTCCGAGGCTGCGGCGGGCGCTGCGCCGGCTGCGGGACGGCGTCACCGGCACCGGGGCTGCGGGAGGCACAGGAAACCACGGGTCGGGGGGCAGGGAAGGGAGCCGTGGGTACGGCACAAGGAAAAGGGGTGGGGGGGACCCTGGGGGACAGTGCCCCGCCCCCCCCACCTCCCTTACCCCAGGTTCTCGGGGTCCCCGATGCCGGGCGGCGGTGCCGGGAGGCGCGGAGCCTCGCTGGCGGGCACGGCCTCCCCCCGGCCTCCCGGCACAGGGACTTGGCGTCCTGCCCGGCCTGGCACGGGGACCGCGCCGGCACGCGCCTGCCCCCGCTGCCGGCCGCGGGGCTGCTGGGGGGCGCGGGGCCCCCAAAACCCCCTGGGATGTCCTGGTGGGGGGGGGCACCTCCTGGGGACGGGGAGCCCCGGCCCCCTCGCCCTGTGCTGTCTCCTCTCCGGGGGCGTCCCCCTGAAATCCCCGTGGGAGCAGCCCCCGCGCTGGGTGCTGGGGGACGGGACGTGGGTGCCCCCGGCTTTTCCCTGCGCCCCCCCAGCGCCAAGGGGTCAGGGAAACCGCGGGGACTTTCCGTGGCGGCCGGGGCAGAGCTGGGGGGGACGACGACGATGACGATGGTGACGGTGACGATGATGATGGTGACAGCAGACGTGCCCCCCGCCTCGCCCCCCACCCTCGCCAGGGAAACGCCGGCGCTGCCCGGGGTATTTCCAGCGCGGCCTGGCCGAGGTCACCCCGGCGCTTTCGCTTCCCCCCTGTCCCCATGCGAAGGTGGCAGGGACGGGGGCGGCGCGGTGACATTTTGGGGGGGGTGACAGCCCCCCAGCGTCCCCCGTCCCCCCGCCGGGCACCCGCTGTTTGCTGCCCGGTCCCGCGGGTCCCTCTGTGAGGCGGTGGCGGCCCCACAGACCCCAGAGCGCGGGGACACGGCGCGGGGGGGTCCCCACAGCTGGGGCCTAGAGGGGGGGGGGACAACGGGGGGGCCACATTCGCCCCCCCCCGCGCGTCCTCGCCCCGTGACAGCGCCGTGCCCGGGCCCTGCGTGGGCCGGGAGCCCCCCGCGGGGGCTGCCCACGGCCGCGGGCCCACAGTGGTGCCGTGACAGGTCCCCGCGGGCCGTGACAGCGCCGCGCCGGGTCGTCCCCCCACCCCCCCACGTTTTCCCCCCCCACCCGCGGCGCAGTTACCACGGCAACCGCCCCCCCGCTGCCCCACGGTGGGGGGGGGGGGGGGGGGGGGGAGTTGCGATTTTCAGCCGCGCCCCGGGCAGCGCAAAGCTGCGCGCTTCCCCCCACGGGAGGCCCCCCCCGTCCCCCCGGTGCCCCCCCGGTGCCCCCCCGGTGCCCCCCGCACTCACCGTGCCGAGCGGCCCAAGATGGCCCTGGCGGCGCCGTGCGCGCGCGGCTGCGCGGAAGCTGCGCGGGATTTTCAGCCCGCGCGCGGCCCCGGCTCCATGGCGCGGCGGCGGGGGAGGGGGGGGGGGAGAGAGGGGAAGGGAGGGAGAAGGGGGGTGGGGGAGGGGTGGGAGGGCGGGGGGGGGGGGGGGGGGGCGCGGAGCCGCGGCGGGGCGGGGCGGGGCCGAGCCGAACCGGGCCGGGCCGAGCCGAGCCCGCGCCGTGCCCGCGCCGCCGCGCGCCGCGCACAATGGGGCCGCGAGCGCATCGGGATGCGCGGCCCCGCCCCGCGCCGCCCCGCCCCCGCCAGCCGTGGGCAGCCGAGCGCCGAGCGAGGGAGCGGGGGGGGGGGGGCACCGAACCCACGCGTGTTCGGCGTGGGGCGGGGGGGCGGGGGGGGACACGCGGCGCGTGGCGCTGCGCGGGGGCGCAGCGAGCTGCGGGCAGCGGGAGGGGGGTGGGGGGGCGCGGGGTGGGGGCGTGACACGCGTGGGGGTGGGGGCGTGACACGCGTGGGGGGCGGGCACGGCCCCAGCACGGCGGGCGAGGGGCTGCTGGTGGAGGACGGAGGCCGCCAGCATGCGGGTGGGCGAGGGGCACGCCGCGCCCCGTGGGGACACGAGTGACGGGGACGAGTGAGGTCGGCCCCAGGAGCTCAGCGTTTATTTGGGGGGGGCAGCCCCGGCGCGTGCGGGGTCCTCAGGGGTCACCCCGTCCTCCCCCAGCTCTCCGGGCAGCCCGCCACTGGGAGGGACTGGGAGGAACTGGGACAGGAAGGGAACCGCTGTTGTGCCGCGCACCCCACAGCCAGAACCCGACCCCCAGCCCTGGGGGGCTCTGTGAGGACGGAGCCCCCCAAATCCCCCCCCAGCACTCCCCAGGGCCGTGGGGGGGGGCGCAGCCCCTCTCCCCCCGGCGCGGCGGACGGACAAGGAGCGGAGGCGCCGGGCGTTTAGTTTCCAAGGTCTGTAGTTAAGGACGGAGACGGGAGGCGAGCGAGAGACAGACAGACGGACAGACGGCGCCGGGAGCATGCTGCTGCAGCCGCGCGGGGGGCTCAGGCCAGGTCCTTGAAGGCGTCCAGGTTGAAGGCTGTGTCCAGCAGGCGCTGCAGCTCCGTCAGGTGCGTCTTCTTGTTGCCCGTGGCGGGGGCAGCGGCCGGCTCCCTCCCCGCGTACCTGCGGAGGAGGCGGCGGCGGGGTCAGGGGACGCGGGCAGCCCCCCGGCACGGCCCCGCGGCGAGGCCCCGGCCCCGCTCCTTACCACACGGGCTTGGCGCGGTTGATGGTGGTGCGCAGCCGGGGCTTGACGTAGTCGTAGTAGCCCTGGTTCTTGTGCTCCTCCTGGCACCACACCAGCTCGGCGTTGGGGTACTTCTGCGCCTCCTTCTGCAGGAGGTCGAAGGGGAACGGGGACAGCTGCGGAGGGGCAGAGGGAGAAATGAGGAGGGGGCCGCAGCCGGGACCACCGGCACAGCCAGGCCCCGGCCTCCCACCTCCTCCTGCTGCTCATGCCCCAGCCCGGAGGCCTCCGGACCTCGCTCCTTGGGCACAGCGCGGCTGCGGTCCCCGGGGAGGCCGGGGGGGCTCACCTGCTCCACCCTGGTGATGGCCACGTCGGCCTCCATCTGCCGGGCCTTGCGCTCCCGCGTCAGGTCGTAGTACACCTTGCCGGTGCAGAACAGCACCCGCTTGACGTTCCCGGGGTTCTGGGCTGCGGGGCCGCTGTCGGGGATGACGCGGAGGAAATGGGTGCCTGCGAGGACACAACGCCACCGTCAGCGGCACGGGCAGTGCGCCGGCACCGGCTGCGCCAGGAGGGCGGCGCGGCGATGCCGTTGGGGGGGCCGCAGCCCCCGCGCCGGCACCGGCAGGGCGCAGCTGGTTAAGGGAGGCCCCGGGAAGTCCGCGAAGCCAGGTGGCTCAACCAGAAAGGAGAAGGGAGATTGAGGCAGGAATGCGGGGAGGAGCCGCCCGGCGGCCGCTTATCTCCAGGGCTGGGAAAAGCGGCTCCGGGTGCCGGGGGGGGGGGAGCGTGGTCAGGGAGGCTGTGGAGGCTTGGGGTCAACGTGAGACTGCAGGGCAGGACCTCAGTGTGGGACCCAACACGGCTCACGCCTGCAGAAAGGTGGCGAAAGCCGGCCGTATCCCACCCCCGGCCCTATTTCGCCACGTCCCCAGGGATGTGAGGGCAGGGATTAAGCCGGGTGGAGGTGGTGGCTCGGGAAGCCGAGCCGGGGGTCTTCCTCGCTGCACAGAGAGCCCCGCTGCTCCGACGGGCTCGGGAGGTGCTGGAAAGGCTCGTGAGCTGCTGCAGCCGCATGCGAGGAACCGAGGAACCGGCGGAGCCAGCAGCTCGCCCCGGGGCGCCAGACACGGCGTTAATGACGGCGTTAATGACGGGAGGCTCCAATTAGCTCAGAGCACGGCCGCAGCCCGGCACACCCTGAGCTCGGCTCCAGTGGGCGCTGCCCCTGCCCTGCGGAGCCAGGAGCCGGGCTTCCTCCGGGCACGGCGGACCCCAGCCTCTGCTGGCGTGAGCCCTGCTCGGCCTCAAGCAGAAAAGCTGGCCGGGAGCCGCGGGGGGAGGCTGCTGCCAGGCGGACTTTACACCAAGCCAGCGCCTGCCCTTCACCCTTCATCCCGCAGCGCGGCGTGCGGGCAGACAAACAGCTCCGCTCTCCTCGTACCTGGCAGCATGTCATCGAAGCTGGAGCGAGCTTCGGGGTGGCGCAGCAGCGACTTTGGAGTGAAGATTATCAGCTGCAGGGGAAGGAGAAGAGGCAGAGCGAGGCAGTCAGCCGCGCCAGAACCGCCTCCCCTGCCAACAAACAGCAGAGCCTGCCCGTCGTGCCCGCCTTCCCCTGCCTCTGACCGGGAGCTGCCAGCAGAGATTTGCTCCTCGCTCGCTGCCGCGCTGCAGGAGGCTCAGCGCTGCCTCCCCCCACCTGCTTTCCCAGCCTGGATTTCCCCTGGGAAGAGGCTGCAGCGCTGCCAGGGACCTGCCTCCCCCGCGCGGCCGCAGCCGCAGTGCCGGGAGGTGAAGGCTGGACTGGATTATTTGTCAGTGCCCCCAGCCCTGACGTCTCTGCCCTGCCCACCGAGCGCTGGAAGGGCTCGCGGCCGCCCCAGCCTGCGGAGACCGGCTCGCAGCACGTCCTGTACCGGGGCAACCCCAGCACCACGAGGTCCTTGCTCCTTGCTGGCCTGCACACAGGCTGCCTGCTCGCCCGGCCGTGGGTACGCGGTGACACGCAGGGCACGAGAGCAGACGGGCTGCTCCGTCCTCCCGAGGACAGCGGGGATTTTAAACCGGGAGCTCACCCCTCTGCGGGGAGCAGCCCCGCCAGCAGCTCCCAGCGCTTCCTGCGTTACCCGCGTTGTGCTCCCGGCTCTGCCTTGCTGCTAGCCGCGCTCTGCCCACGTTTGCTGCCCCGAGCCCCATCCGCAGGCTCGGCACGGACCCGGGGCCGCCCTGCCCTGGCTTCCAGCCGGGTGAAGCGGAGCAGAAAGAGCAGGCGGGCTCGGCTGGGCGCACGCCTGCTGGTACTGACCGGCTTGCGGAAGGGCAGGAGGATCTGGCGCCGGAGGACGTGGAAGAAGTTGGCTGGAGTGGAGCAGTTCACGACGATCCAGTTGCAGTCGTACAGCTGGCGCACGTCAAAGTCGTCCAGTTTCTGCCTCGACAAGCACAGTTCAGAGGGTTTCCAGAAACACGAGTGCCTCTTAGCCCCAGCGCTCCAGCCGGCTGGAAGGCTGGCGGCACGCAGCCCCTGCCTCTCCTCTCGCCCCCCTTCTGCCCCGTCCCACTCCCCCCACAGCACGCAGAGCCCGCAGCACCTGGGCAGGCTGCATATTTGTGCCCTGGGGCAGCCAGGAACTCCCTCCCCAACGTATCACAGCACTTTTGGGGACGCAGCAGGCACAGAGGCAGCATGGCTGCAAGCCTTGGCACTGGGTGCAGCCCCTCTGCCAAATGCTGCGAGCTGCAGCGCAGGAAGCCCCAACCAAAATGCCACCCAGAGCCCCCCTCGGGGCTGCTCCCTCCCATGAGTGTTAAGGCAGATCCAGGGCACAGCGAGGGCCCCATGAGGGGCGAGCAGGAGGGCTGGGCTGAGCTCGGCATGGCTGCCACTCACAGGGAAGACGTCGGGATCGTCGTTGCACATCTGCAAGAATCGCTCTGGGCGGGCGGACGAGTGCTCAGGACCCTACAGGCCAAGGGAAACGGAGGGAGTGAAGGCAGGGCATGAGCAGCTGAGTCCCCGCTGCCTGGCCCCGGCCACCGCAGAGGGCAGGCAGCCGCACCGGGTGCTGCAGAGCACGCAGCACCCTCGCCCTCCGCCCTGCCTCGCACCCAGCACCTCGGGGTGCCCAGGTCCTCACCATGCCCTCCATGCCATGGGGAAGCAGCAGGACGATGCCGTTCTGCCTCACCCACTTGGCCTGCCCAGGACAGATGAACTGGTCGATTATGCACTGGGCGGTGTTGTGGAAGTCCCCGAACTGGGCCTCCCAAAGCACCAGGGCGTTGGGGCTGGCCATGGCAAAGCCCAGCTCGAAGCCTGCGGGAGGAAGAGGAGGAGGAGGAGGAGGCGATTTTCTTCCCAGAGCCCCCATGCCACCTCATCCCAGGGTGGGCGCAGAGCCCCCCGCTCACCGAGGACGCCGTACTCGGACAGGGAGCTGTTGCACACGGTGTAGGGGGCCTGGTTGGGCCACAGGTGGTTCATGGGGATGCATGTCCTCTTGTCCACGTTCTGGTCGTGCAGGACGTGGTGGCGATGGCTGGAAGAGAGGAAAGCACGTCTCCGTCATCACCCCGCCAAACACAAGCTGCTGCCTCATCGGGGCTCTATGCCAGCCAATTTCCCCTTCCTGGCTCATGGCACCAGCTGCTCGATATGCTCTCCTGGACTCCTTTTGCCAACGAGGGCCCAGAATGGCCAAAAAAAACCACCCACAAAAACAAAAAAACAGAGCAAAGACCGCGTCACTTCGGATCGCTTCCAGAAGGCTGTGATTGCCTGGTGGGGCTGAGCGGAGCCAACCGGCGCTGCTTTACCTGAACGTCCCCCTCTCGACGTCCTGGCCGCTCAGGCGGATGTGGATGCCCTCTTTGAGGAGGGAGCCGAACGCCATGTACTCTGCCAGGGCCCAGTCCACAGTCCTGTTCTTCACCATCTCCCCGCGGGTTTTCAGAATACGGCTCAAACCTGCGGGGACACAAGATGCAGGAGGGCGCTCGGTGACAAGGCGCCTGTCCCACAGCCCGCCCGCGGACTGGGAAACTGCAAACGCCTCGGGCAGAGGACGTGGCTGTGCTGGAGGGAGGCACAGGGACGAGGAAGCAGGGCTGCGGGGAAGGATCAGCTCCGAGGAAGAGCTGCTCCTCGGTCCCTTAACCACAGCTCCCTTGTGAACTGATTCACGGTGCCGCAAATAAGCAAGTCTCAGTGCTCTAACAGCCCCCCTCCTTCCAGGCGTTGTTCCAGCCCTCACCCACATCTCCTCTGGAAGCGCACAGCCCGGCACAGCTGCAGCACGCCCCTACCTCCGTGGATAGTGAAATCCTCCACCGGCACGGAGCTGGCCACTTGGCCGATGTGCGTCAAGTCCTCCTCGTTCAGGCCGGTGGAAGGGCAGGTCATGCTGCGGGGCTGGCCGTCCAGAGTGAAGAAACCTGTGGCAGGGGGAGCGATCCACAGCGCTGCGGGGCCGTGCCCAGCTCCACGCAGAGAGCTCTGCTCACGAGCACCCCCAAGAGCAGCGAGGATGCCGGCAGCAGAGAGCACCCTCCCATTGCCCCACCAGGGCACGTTTACTAACACACAGCTGTCACGGCACCAGGAGCCCCAGCTGGCTGTAGAGGAGCCAGGCTACTTGCCAGGGATCTCCAAAAAGTTGCTAGCGACTTACCAGGCCAGGGTGAGTCCAGCCAATGCTTGATGTGCAATATCTTCTCATCCTTGGATCTTGCATGGGCCTCCTCGCATATCTTATCATACTTGGCAATTTCCTCCTGAGAGGCAGAACGACAAGGCGAAAAAGCATTGGGGAGGAGGCTCTGAACAAGGGTGCTGAGCCTGGGGGCCTCAGCACAAGCTTGCAAGGGTTCTGGGGGGCACGGCTGGTCCCTGAAGCAGGGCACAATAAATCCCCCGCAACTGGTGGACCCCCAGGCCCTGCAGCTCAGCCTCGGAGCACAGAACTGCTGCAGGAGAGCCCCATGCCCCCGGGAACATCTCTGCTGAACCGACAGCTCGCACTCAGCTCGTGGTGCTGCAAAGCAGGGCTGAGAGTTCCCGGGGCCAGGCGGAGCCGTGCAGGGAGCCTGCTGCAGAGCACATGAGGCACAGCGCTCCCGCAGGTCCTGCCACCACCTCCCGGCACCACACGGGCTGTGCTGCAGCGACCAAGGGGCAATCGGTGAACGAGATGTTCCTGCACCGCTCGGGGCTGGCACAGTCCAAGGACAAGCCGCTGCTCCTGACCCAGCTGCTGCGGGTGCTCGCCCAAGCGTAGCACAGCTCTGCCACCTTTAGGTGACGAGCGCGAGCAGAAATGGGCCCCGAAGGTCTGTCACCCTCAGGTCTGAACCAAAAAAGGGGCTTCAAGGGGCTCTGGTGCTCCTGGCTTCACGCAGGACAGCGCAGCAGCTGGGGCAGGTCTAGGGTCTGCTTGGATGCCCAACTGTCCCCTGCCTCCCGAGCTAGCCAGGCGCTGCAGCAGGTCCCCACGTGGCGTTGGGATGCCCCAGCCCTCTCCGTGTCCCCCCGGACCAAGAAACCTTTCCGCCGCAAAGACGGAAGCACCCTCTGCTGTCACACAGGGGCTGCGTGCTGCCAGCTCCTCCTGCCCCCCATCCTTCAGCCCGCGGCGCTGCCCAGCCCTGGGGAGCTGCCGCCTGCGGTTCTCCGTCCGGGCCCCCGGTGACAGTACCTCGTACTCCGGCTGATTTACCACCCCCTGTGAAATTAACAGCTCCGCGTATTTCTGCAGCACCGGCTTCTGCTTCCGGATCTGTTTGTACATCAGAGGCTGTGTGAACATGGGCTCATCCATCTCATTGTGCCCGTTGCGCCTGTAACACACCTGCCGGGAGGGAAAGAGCCTTTGAAAGCAGCTGCCTGCAACGTGCGGCTCAGGAGGCGGCCGGTTACCTGGCTCTGTGCTGGGAAGAGTCGAAACCAGCCCAGCAGGGACCGGCTCTGTCCTCCTTAACACAGGGAGACAGGAGGGCAGGCCCCGCACAGCCAGAGACAGCTTTTCCTCTCCAGGTGCTTCTTCATTACCTTGCTTTCATCGTCTCTTTCCCTCCCCTCAAAATGACCATGTCAAAAAGGCTGGAAAAGCCCCCAAGAGAAACCCCAGCTTCCAGAACCCACACCCCGAGAGGCATTTAGTGAGCATCCAGGAACTCCGCAGCAGTGACAGCTTTACAGGAGAGCCTCGCGCCACGTTCCTCATTTCTTACCAAATCCACGACCACGTCCTTATGGAAGGTGCTCCGCCACTCCGCTGCCACGTTACACACGTACACCACGGCCTCCGGGTCGTCGGCGTTGACGTGGAAGATGGGCGCGTTCACCACGCGGGCCACGTCCGTGGGGTACGGCGAGGAGCGGGCCATGCGGGGGTCCGTGGTGAACCCGATCTGCAGCGGGCCAGCGGGGACAGGGGACGGAGCGGTGAGGATTTGGAAAGCCTCGTTCCCTCGAGCAGATCGCCGCTTGCGAGGGAAGCCCCCGGGCCCCGAGCCAGGCGCGTTTCATCGGCTCGGGCAGCGCCAGGTGAACACGGGCGGTGCCAGGCCAAGCTCGGCAGCTGCTGCTGAGCCAGGGCTTCCCCCGGCCCCGTCCTCAGCTGGCACCGGGGAGCACGGCCCCGGGCACCTCCTGCTGCCCTGGCACCGCGGCCTGGCCTGGCCGGGGAGCAAAGCCAGGATTAAAACCCTGGGTGAGGGCCGTGCCCGCCGTGCAGCAGGGGATCTGCTCCTTACCTGGTTGTTCACCACGACGTGCACGGTGCCGTGCGTGGTGTAGGAGGGCAGGTCGCTCAGGTGGAACGTCTCGTACACGATTCCCTGCCCGGCGAAGGCCGCGTCTCCGTGCAGGAGGATGGACATCACCTGCGGGGCGACGTGGGGCTGAGGCGTGGGCAGTGGTGGCCGCCAGGAAGGGGCCCAGGGCTCATCCCCCGAGCCTCAGGCTTCCCAGGAAGGTCTCTGAGCAGCTCGTGAGCGTGTCCGAGGCCTTCTCAGAGGATCGGAGGGGTGTCAGGTACAATTTCAGGGGAAGGCTGGGGCCATCGGCTGTCCTGCCTCAACGCCCCACGCAGGGGCCGCACGCTCGAGGGGGCAGCATTTGGGATGTGCTGGTGGCCAGAGGGCATTGGCTGGGAGGTGAGTCTGGTCCCCAGGCACCAACACCCCTAAACAAGGCCTTTTTCTGGGACAAGCCAAGAAAAATGCACCTTTTGTGCATGCTTTCACCCAGGACAGAGGGCATTCCTGCAGGAGATCCTGCGCTCGCTGCTGAGCCGGGCCGGGCAGGGACCTCGCTGCGGCTCCAGTTCTTATTTTGATATTTTACCCGGGGGCTGGCTGAGGACGCTGCCTGTCAGACGAGGACAGAGCTCGTCTATTTATATTCCATCCCTCACAGCGTGGGAGGAAGGGAAGTACTTTTGATCTCACCCTTCCACTTCTTCTGGAGTGTTAGAGACAGGTTTGCGATGAATCAGGCAGTGAAAGCGTTCCCAAATAAATCCCCCCGCAGCCCACTGCTGGCCTGCCCTCGCATCTGGGCGCGTGTCACACCGCTGTCCCCACCAGGGGGGTCCCCTCCCGGCCCCAGCTCGCCCACCCTGAGGACTGGGAGCACCCGGCCACATTTAGATCCCCCAGCCTGAAGCTGCTGCTTCTGAGGCCTCCAGGCTCTGATGCTCGGGGGCCTTCGGGAACGGGAACACCGCTCACCCCCTGCCTTCCGACTACAGATCTCTGCTGCTGCTCCTCCCAGGAGCCTGGCCTCCACCCTGAGAGGGGAGGCAGCGATGGGAGCCCGGGGAGGTCGACCCCCTGCTGAAGCTATCACCAAAGAGAAGGGGAAAGATGGGGGAGCAGCAGGGGAAGGGGCATCCAGGCAAACGAACATCAGCCGGGCTTCTTTGCCTGGCTTTGCTCTGCGTGCAGATCCACCAGATCCCCACCAAACCCACCCGGTCTGTGCCAAATCACATCGAGGGAGCTGGGTTGGCACCATTTACCTTCTTCCCTTCCGTGTCCCCGCAGTAAAACTGCTCCGCTTTAGTCTTGCCTTGAACAACGGGGTCGGCTGCCTCCAAGTGAGAGGGGTTTGCCACCAGGGAAAGGGTGATGTTCCTGTCGGTGACGCGGTTGATCCTCCGGTGGTACATCCCCAGGTGGTACTTCACGTCACCGGAGCCCTGGGGGAGGGAGAGGAGAGTCACTGCCACGCAACGGGGGCTGCTTGTGGATGGGGCAGGGTGGCATGGCCCTGGGGACTGCAGAAAGAGGGCTCCTTGCTGCCAGAAACCAGATCTGCTGCCAGAAACCACGTCTGCTGCCCTGCCTGGAGCTGGCCTGGCACCCGGCACAGCAGCAGCCTGCTGTAGGCACCAAGATACACACAAACATCAGGCGGGCATCGAGCCCGGTTTTGGGCAGTCCCCAGCGGCCAGGGAAGAAGCAAGCGAGGTGGGTTTGGGCAAGGCACCAGGCAAGAGCGCTGGGGCAAGCGGCTGCCGCTTGCTTCTTCTCCAAGAGGAGCTCCTGAGGCACGCGGGGCACCCTGGAAGCCCACCTGAGGGGCAGGGCAGGATGAAGCTTTCCAAATGCCAAACCATCCCAGCTGAACGTGCCGGCAGCTTTGGGGCATAGGTGCAACACAGTGACAGCACCATGGAGGGAGCCTCAGGGCCTCTGGAGAGGCCGCGGGTCCCGCACGGGTCCCAGGGGGCTGCGGCACGGCCCCGAGCCGACTCCTGCCTCCAGCCCCGCCGGTGCAGCCCCCTGCAGCCGGGCCAGTCGGCGTGACCGCTGCACCGGGGCAGGCACACCATGATGCTTCTGCTTGCCTTCCTTGCACCTTCTCATTTACCCAAAGCTGTTTTACACCCAGCAGAGGCTGTTACCAGCCCGGCCTCCACTAGAGACAGAGCAGACTCTGCCACAGAGGCCGGGACAGGCGCCGACGGTCATGCACCGAGGGTTCGGTCACGCACTGAGGGTTCGGTCGCAGGGGCGTGCGGTGCCCTGGGGCACGCTGGAGAAATCTCTGCACCACGGAGCGAGCTGCCAGCTGCCTGTGATCCAGCTCGCGCTGCGCTGCCACGGCCTCCAGGGGCTGAACGGGGACAGACTACAAATTGCTACGGAAACGGCGCAGAGGAGGAGACTCACCTCGTCAGCAGCCTCCAGCTTGGAGTCGAACTGACAGAAGATCTGCTCCAGCTCCTTCCTGATCACATTGGCGAGAACATTCAGACGCCCTCTGCGAAAGCAACGCCGCCGTCAGCAACCAGCAGACAGCCGAGGAGCACGGCGCGAGCACAGCCCCGTACTGTCCCCGTCACACCGAGCTGCTCGGGATGGCTGCAGGGGGCAGCCAGGGGACAGGGCTCTGCATTTTCACCCCTGCTGCATCCTGAGAGCTGTCGCAGAACAGCGAGGCCGAATCCTGCTCTTGGATTCAAACTCTGCTGACATTGAGCCCCTTCTGCCAAAGCCCCGGAGCAGCCACGGCGGGTTCTGCAGCGCTGCTCCCAGCCTCTGCAGAGCAGCACCTGGGACAGCCCCACACCTTGTGCTGAGTGCATTTCTTATGATTTAAGGCAAGTTCTCTGCTGCTCGAGGCACTGCGCCTCTCACCACTCTCCAGAAGAATTAAAAATAAGCCGAAGCCAGTGACACTGGGATCAGTGGAGAGCTGATGAGGCCTGAGCCCTTAAGTCAAGCAGTTGGCTGATGGCTCAGCCCAGAACCAGCCTGGTCCTGCAGCACTGAACCCCGGGAGCATCCCTGTCCCCATCCCCGTCCCCATCCCCATCGCCATCCCCATCCCCGTCCACATCCCCATCCCCGTCCCCAAAGCACTGCGGCGCACAGGGACAGGTTACCTGTGGGGCATCCCCATGATAACATAATCCACTCCCTTCTCACTCGACTTATCGATAATGGTCTTTAAGGCTGGGATCAGCACTTCACAGCCCTCCAGACCAAAACGCTTCTCCGAGGACCATTTCCGATGGAGGAACTCCTCAAACCTGGAAGGCAAGGTGAGAGAGCGATCACTCCCAGGCCTCCCACCGATAGCAGGACCAGAGAGGAGACAGGGACCTTACGGGAGCCGCAGCACGAGGTGATGCTCCAGCAGGCACCACGCAGCAGCCCAACAGCCCCCCGCTCACCCCAGGTCCCCCCAGCAGAGCTCCCCCACCCCGCACAAACACCGACTCAGCGCTGCGCTTAAGCCCGCTGCACGGCATCTTATTTTTGGACCTCTTCTGCCAGCATCATCCGTGCTTTCGGGCTCCGTGCCAGCAGCACCTGAGCGAGCCCTGCCAGCCCAGCTCGCCTGCGGCACCCCGCTGATCGTCTTTGCTAACCCGGCCCAGCGGGACCGCGACAAATGATGTCAAGGGGAGGTGACTGAGGCGGTGGCCGTCAGGCTACGGCAGCTGCCCGGCGGCCGGGAGCAAACAACCCCCCTGACAACCCCCGTGCAGCCGGGGAACAAAGGGGAAGGTGCCGACCCTGCCCAGGGAGGCTGCAGCTGGCGCGGCGCGGCTCGGCGTGCTCCCGGAGGGCAGCCAGGAGGCACAGCTGGCCTGCAGCGTGCCTCGGCGGGTGGCCAGGCGTCCTTGCCACGAGTGCTGCCCGTGAAACCAAGCAGGCTGACGAGGAATCCAGGAATCCGGGCCCTCTCGAGCCGGGAGGCGCGGGGTAGGGGTGTCACAGCGCGAGGTGCAGTACCTGGTGGAGCGGACCAGCCTGGCCAGCAGCGTGCGCTTCTCTTCGTTGGTGAACTGCATGATCCCCGGGGTCTCGAACTTCTGCCGAATCCACTGGCACTGCTCCAGGTCGTTGATGAACATGAACTCCACGCCGATGTGCTGGCAGTACGCCATCTGCCCCGCGAGGACAGGAAGGCCACTGAAATGCCCGCAGGGGCTCCGACACCTCCTCATCCCCCTCCAAGTCAGCACGTGCGGGACCTTATCGACCCGCGCAGCTCGGCGCTCCGTCATCCCCCCCCCTTCAGCCTCTCAGCAAGACAAAGAACCGTCCTGCACCACCAGCGCTGCCCAAAGCAGGCAGCAGGGACCAGACGCAGCACCTGCAGCCTAGGGCTGCCTTCCCCATCCTCACTGGTTCTGCCACGGGATGCGGCGTGGAACATCCTCACGAGCGGGGCAGTGGGTGCTCCTGTACAAATCCGACCCATTTGCTCCCCCCGAGGGACCCAGCCCCGGACCCTGGGGTCCTTCTCTGCCTGTCTGTGAGAGTTTGGGGACTCCCCTGGGGAAGGGCGGGCTGACAGGTTAGGGAGAGCACCTCACCCAGGGACTCGGAGCCTTTTCAGACCCCACTCTTTATGGCAGGGCGAGAATCTGAAAAACAACCTCCCAGAATTAAGGAGCCCGCTCTCCTTGCAGCTTATCTAAGATGTTTACACAGCTCTGCTTCTCCAAGGTCAACCTGTCTCGGCAGAGACTGCAGCCTGACCGGGAGCCACCCGCACTCAGACTAGGCAGAGCACATCACAACGCCTGGCAGAGGAACGGTGCCCGCTGCCGGAGCTGCAAGCTGCAGCCCCACGTCAGAGCTCCCCAAAGGGCAGCGGGGCTGTGGCTGGAGCCCCCAGCACCGTCTGCTGCGTTACGCTGGAGCAGCAGAAAACAAATCCAGCTGCACCAGACGGGCTTCAAAGTGCAGGCAGCATTAAGCTGTCTGGGGCTCGCTCAGCCTGCGGCAGCCCAAGCGTGCTGCCCCAGTGCAGGATGAAGCTGGAGCCGACCACAGCCGGCCGGGCTGCTACGAGCGGGGCGAGCACTGAGCCCAGCCTGAAAAGCTCGAAACGTGTCTGTTCGAACAGGCGGCCAGGAGAGGAGCGGGACTGCAGAGCCTGCAGATGGGGATGCTGCAGCAGCGCTCGAGGCGGTACCAGGGGAATAGCACTGGCACGCGCAGCCACAGGCAGGATGCGGACAGCTGGGAGGGCTCCGCACCTCCTCTGCAGAGCGGCGCGGTACATGCTAACCAGGATCAGCGGCGGGAGGAGGCAGAGGAGCCTCTCCCCGGGGTGAGACTTTCAAAAAATGACTTTCAGAAAGCCATTGCTGTGCCGAGCCCGACGCAGGCCGCCAACGGGTCCTGCCCTGCTCCTTACCTCCAGGCGGCGGATGATTTCCCGGAGCGGAAGAGCCGACTCGTTTCCTCCGATGAAAGTGGTTGTGGGCAAGTGGAAGACCTTGTCGAGGTCAGATTCATCCAGCCCGTAAAAGCCTGCAGGATTTTCATGGGTGGGACAAGCGAAAGCAAGAGAGAGAAGGAAAGGAGGGGGACGGGGGGGTGTCGGACACAGCCACACGGCAACCGGGTGTGTTTGGGAGAGGTGGGGAGGGGACAAAAAGCAGCACAAAACCAAAAATAAGCATGAAGGAGGTTTATATGGATAAAAACCAAGCAGTAATTAAACAAAAGACATTGAGCACAAGGTTATTACGGAAGGTAATGCAGGGAACAAAACACAAAGCAATATATGTGCATGTAAATTGGTAATTAAAATCCAGGGTCAGAATCAGGAAGTTTGTAGCCCCAAGAACGCAAAATACACCATGAATTTTAAAGAGAGCAGAGAGAAAAGAAACAGGGGGAGTGACAGGAGTCATTGAGCAAAAATGGGGATTTCACCAGACGTTCAGAATTAAAAATGTCAAAGCAGAGAACGGAACGGTTAGAAGAGACGGACCCAAACGAGGAGAGAAAGAGGAGGAAGAGAAGCAAGAGAGAGAAAACGGCGTCAGCGCGAGGGCTCTGCGACGGACTCTCCTGAATAGCTCACCCGGGAGCGGTGCCGGCCGGCACGGCGGGCGCTGCTCGCTTCAATTTGGGGTGGCCGGGGCTGGCCGAGCCGGCACGGCCGGGCGGGTGCCGCAGCCTCGCGGGGACGCGGAGCGCGGGCTGAGCGCCGCTCGCCTCCGGCACCAATGTGGCCGCGGGGCGGTTTCGGCGCCACCACAGCCCGTCTCCTTCGTGGTGCCGGCACCCAAGCGGAGGCTCGCCCAGCTCCCGCTGCTCTCTTTTAGGGGAACTGCTCTGCTCTCTGAACCTTCTTTTCTGGGCCAGTCCTTGGCTCCAGGAGCAGCCCGTGGGTGCTGCAGCCGCCGCGGCCTCCCCGGCGCCATCCACGCGGGGCGGGCCGGTCGCGTGCTGCTGTGAAAGCGGCCCCTGGCCAGGCAGCCTGGCTTTGGGAGCAGCAGCTGAGTGATGGCACTTTCTATAAAACACAATTACACGTGCCAGCACGCCCGCTACGCGCCTGCTTACAGCACACTGGTGACTGGCAGGGCGCTGGGCTGCTCCTGGAGAGGAGGAGGAACAGGGCACAGATCGGGTCAGGACCTCAACACCAGATTTTGAAGCTGAAGATAAAGCCCTGCGTGCTGCTGTTACAGCACCAGGGCACTCCAGGCCCTGCAGTGGCACTCACGAGCCCTCGGACATGCCTCTGCGCCTGCTGAAGCTCATGTTTGTCTTTGGGGAAACTGAGGCAGGGGGAGGAGGACGACTGGTCCTTCTGAACGGGTGCAGCAAGGCAGAAGCAGGGCGGTCTCGCTGCTGGGAGCTCTGCGGGGATGCCACGTGCTGCGGGAGCAGCGTCACAGCCCTGCAGAGCTCACCCTTCTTGGGCTTTATCTTAAGGAGCCCGTCCCTTGCTCTTTGCTCAGGACCGGCTCAACCTGGCGCTCGCTTTGGACCACGCTGAGCAATCCGAAGGCGACATCTGGGCACAGCGGCTATCGCAGCACGCGGCTCAGGATGCCACAAGGCTGCAGGTGTTTGACTGCAGAGGCAGTGCCCAGCAGCTGCAGACCAGGCCGTACAAGCGGTCCCAGGGGTTTTGCCTCTGCTTCTGCTTTGCTGCAGCCCTCCAGCTCCCCCGCAGGGCTGGGACACGTCGGCCGGGAGCAGCGACGCCATCGGGCAGGGGGAAGGCGAGGGACGAGCTGCCAAATTTTCACCGGGCCAAAAGAGGGCACGGTCCGTGCTCGTTCAGGAGGGGATCGAAAGCCTCGTGGCTGCACCTTGTGGAGACGACCAAATAAACACGAGGCTCGGTTTTAGTACACCAAAATGGAATAAATAACCTTTTGAGGCAGAAGAGGGGTTTGCACACACCTCTTCCCACTGCTGTGAGCAGGTGACACACACAGCACGTGGGTATCACAGGGCATAAAGGCAGCTTGGATTTGTACTAGGCTTGAACCCATCAGGGAGATTGAGGCCTCGTAAAATTAATGATGACAATAAAACATGTACTCTAGCAAGCTAGGCATGCAAACACGGAGTATGGAAAAGGGCAGCGAGGCTCTAGCTTGGGCATCCCTACAGGGTGAAGCATCACTACCCAAGCACCCAGCTCGAGACTTTTAGCCAGACAAATCAAAAATGAACGGGTTACAAAAGTCAGGACTGGTGCGACACGGGAGGGGACCGCGTTACCGGCTTTACTGCTCCATGCCCAGAATAACCTATTCAAAGAGAGTCCTGCACTCCCGAGGGTTAAAGGCTCATTATTTGCATACCTCCTACTGTTAACACTCTCAGCCGCTCCTTGAACACTGCGAGGTCTGGGGTGGGCAGGGGGGGTGCAGCAGGGAGAAGATAGAGAGACGCAGTCAAAGTTAGTAAAAAAACTGGAACCGTGAAAACTAGTCATGGAAAGCACAAGTCAAAAATACAGTATTCAAACACAGTCAAAACCACCAGGGGCAGAAGGGCTGGGATGGAGGATGACTACACACTACATGGCAGAGAAATCCCGCTGGAAAGTCTTCAGAGAGCTGCTTGCAGGCGGCAAGAGCACGGAGGGGAACGAGGGGCACCAGACACTGGGTAGCAGTTGAGCTGCATGGTTTGAGATCTCCTCTTACGCACACCTCACTCGGGGCAGCGAAACCTAAGACGGTGGCACAGCGCCGCAGGAAGGCGCCTTCCCAGCGCGCTGCGTTACGGGCGCGTTATCACGGCTAGCGGGGAGGTCCGGCAGAGATTTGGGTGCTGGGAGCCTCCCCGTCTAAGGGCAGGGAGCAGCCTCCCGCTGGGGGCTGCTCCCCGATGGTTTCGCTCCGCTTGTCTCTACAGGGAGCTTCTCAAGGTCACTGCCACGAGAACAGCAGCCGTGCTCTGCTCCGGGAGGACACGGGCACCTCCGCTCCCGGTACACGTGCACCATGTGGGATGTGGGAACTCGCCCAGGGCCTCTCCCCTGCGCTGTAGGAGCGAGTGGGGCCGTTAATAGGGATGACAAACGGTGCAGCAAGCAGGCAGAAGGCTGACGGTGCTCAAGCAGGCTGCGAGCATGCTCAGCACGGGGACACGGCACCCGGTGCGGACAGCACCGGGGCTCCGCTCCCCGGCTGCGTTAGGCGGCCGAGTGCCTCAATCTCACCCGGGGCTACAAGAAAGGCTTTGGGAATGCTTCCCCTTTGGTCAGCGGGGAAGGGAGTTACATGGACGGGAGGCGTTCCTTTGTGAGTCTCAAGGTGGGGTACGGAGAGGTACTGCTGTGCCTGCTCCCGAGGGCTGGGCAGGGAGCGCCCCGCAGGTGGTGGGGGGCACGGGGCTGCTCGTGGGTCTGTGCAAAGGGACCTCCTGTGGGACGCAGGGGGGAAGCAGAGCTTGGAGGCGTTTGCTCCCAGCCCAGCTCCCTGCAGGGGCTCTTCCCAAGCTGGGGGACGAGCTCTGTGCCAGAGGAGCCCCTGCACCACGGCGGACCCCGAGGAGGAACCTGCCCTCACTCTGGCTCCTGTCCTGGCCAAACACACGGAGCAGCTCCGTGGGCACCAGAGGATTTTGGGGCACGGCTGAACCAACCCTAACGCTCCCTGCACGGAGAGGCAGGCAGACAGACACTCAGACACACACCGCCTTCCACACACAACTGGATTTTAGTGTGCTAAGGTATTCCCTGGGACGGGTCGTCTCGAGTTCCTGCAGTAATCCCATCGGTTCTGTCCTACACCACTTACCATGCCGGATCAGCTGCGGTAGAAGACCAAGATGAGATATTTAAAAAAATAAAATAAAACATAAGAAAGGGAAGAGGAATTTGGCACTCCAGCCCTACCACTCCGTTAATCCCGGGTGCCTGGCTGCAGGAGCGCCAGCTTCACCGCGTGCCCTCGGGCAGGCTTTCTCACCCTGGCATTTTCTCCAAAGGTCACACTGCTTAATCCAAAGAGAGCTTCCAAAACAGACAAAAGCAAGTTGCTAAACAAAAGGCAATTGAGAAGAAAGATCAATTTCAGAGATTAGCCATGCAACTCCTTTGATTTACAGCACTGCCCGGCCACAGTTTAAGCTGTTAGCAGCACAGCTCCCACCACAAAAGCTGACCTTTAAGGATTTCTCTGCACAGAAATAGGAAACGAGATAGTTTCGAGGGCAAGTTTAAAAAACATTCCTGTTATTAGCTGCTCTGTAAATTAACTGCAGCCCAAGTGTTAGGAAATACTCTTTCAAAGCAAAAAGCCAGCGGGATTTGCTTAGAAATTGGCTTTCTCTGCAAACAAGCAGGCTATGCCAGATCCTAGGCACCATCCAGAAAATCTCTACTTGTCCTCCTGACTGCTGAAAGCCTGCGAGGGTCAGGCTGTGGCAGCAGAGAGACACCGTCCCCACCCCGCTACACATCCCTGCACCTCCTGCTCGCTGCCTAGCGGGGCTGATGCCACCCCAGGGTGCTGCGGGCCCTCTACAACCTGTGGGCTCCAGAGAGCCCCTGCTGGAAGCTCAGCTCCAGCCAGCGAAAAAACCTGCTCCAGCCAGCTGCTTCGTGCCCCTTCAAAGTGGTTTTTGGGCTGCGAGTGGAAAACGCCACCCAGGGGCAGCACTGTAGGGATCCCCAACGAGGCAGCCCAGGGATCCCCAACACACTGCACACCGGTTTGCTGGTTGCAGACCTGCCCACCAGCTTCTCCTTTGGAAGAGGGGCTTTGCACCACGGCTCTGCAGGAGGCTGAGAGCCGGCACGGCTGGCGAGAGCCTGCGGGTCACTGCAGCACCGCAGTGCCCACCTCCTGCCCCCGGAGGGCTGATGGCAGGGGGCTGCCGCCTGCTCAGGGGATACACTTTGAGGACGGCGCAGCTCCAAGCTGCTCCCACATGGGAAAAGAGCAGCGCTCGGCCGCCGGGGCGCTCAGCGGCGCGGGAGGCTGTTGCCAATTAAGGGAAAAGTCCCGTGTCGAGCCCCGTGGAATTTGCTGCTGGGCTGGGCTTGGCCACGCTTCACCAGGCGGCGTTCGTGCAGCTCTCCCTCCCGGCCCCTCTCCCTCCCGGCCCCCTGGTCCCCGTGTCCCCAAGGGACACCCCCTGCCTGCCCCAGCTCCGCACCAGCGCCTGCTCCCTCTGCTGCGCTCAGCATCGCCTGCAAGCTATGTTTGCCGGTTTTCTTCTGAGATCAGTCAGTGAGGTTTTCCTCGGCACTACTGCTACCAGCAGAAGGCCTATTCAGTACTAAATAATCGTTACACAAAGACAAAAAGCCCCCTCTGGTTACACACAGCCACCTGAACCCGGGCTCCTGCTGGCTGCGGGGATCCAGCCCCAGTGTGAACCAGCAGCTGGAACCAGTGGCACGGCTTGCCCCCTGGACTCATTATTTCCTATGAATTTGCGTGTTCCTGGCAATTAAATCAACACCAGGAACTGCAGTGACAGATCTTAGAAAGAAAGCCACAAAGAAATTAAAATTAACGCCTGGCTTAGACGCAGAGATCTCGGGCTGAGATTCTCTCCTGGCTAATGCCTCCGGAGCAGCGATGCCGAACACTCCCAGCGGGGGCATGCCGCAGGGCTCACGGCCGCGCACCCCAGGGGAGTGGGAAAAATGAGATTGGTATCACTTCACCCAGGTTTTGTCACCGCTGTGGTGCTGCTGCTAGCATAGAGAGGGCTGCAGGGCAGGAGCAGCCCCGGCTGGATCAGGCCTGACGGCCGTGCTCAGCCTCTCCCGTCAGAGCCTGGACCCACCAAGGGGATCTGAGCCACAGCGGGCAGGAGCTGAGCCCGAGCTCCTGCTGAGGGGGGGAAAGGAAGCAGGCAGAGCTCGCCTGAAAGCAGAAAGGCGTTCGGCATCACTCGGCAGGTGTGACACTCGGTGACAAAAGCTACAGCCCAGAGACAAAACGGATCCGTGCAGACGCCTGCGGGCGTGCGCACCTCCGCGGCAGGACTTGGGGAAAAGCCTCGGGCTGGTCTCACCTTCCTCTGAGTTTCTGCTTTGGACGGACAGCTAGAGGGCCTGCTCATCCTAAAAGCCTGCCTCGCGGTGCTGCTGCTGCTAGCAGACACGGGGACTTGTTCCTCCTCCTGCAGCCGGGCTTGCAGCCCTCATCCCCCCACCTCTTCCCATCACAGCCCACAACACGGCTCCTGCCCGAGCCACCGGCTCCTGGGGCTCAGCCCCGCTTTGGCAGCAGGTCAGACCTCGGGGTGAAGCAGTTTCCCCTTATCCCACCAGCTGGGACAACAAAATCCTAACCCTTCTCTACCACTCCCAGCTACTACGAAGAAAATTAACTCTATCCCAGCTGAAACCAGGACATACACACAATCCCAAAAGAAATTCAGCACACTTCTGACCGGGCCACAAGTGACAACCACACGTGCCCAGCCTCTGCTACAGCAGCTCCTGGAACCAAAACGCTGCTCGGCTGGGTCACCGGGCCGTGGCAGCACGCTCCTGCACCCCAGCAGGACAAAAGTTGTTTTTGGGGAAGGTTCCTCCTGCCCCAGCCACCCCAGCTGGATGCCAGGAGCTCTGGACAAGTGACCACGGCCATCCCACGCGCCGCGTGTTCCCATCAGCTGCTGCGTTGTGCGGGTTAGTGATTGATACCGCGGCTCTACGCTAAGTTAGAAGCATGCCTCTAGGAGTGCTCGCAGCTCCGGGGTACAACCCCTGGAAAGCACCAGCGAGGTGAGAGAGCTCAGCTGCCGCCACCCTGCTCCAGCTGGAAGAACGGCAGCGTGCTGCGGAGATCACGACTGAAGCACGCTCAGAGGGCTGAGGTTAAGCGCTTTCAGATTAGGGTCCACGTCCTCGGCACCACACACACACTCCTGCGCAGCACACGTGCGTCTTTCACTCAAGGCACAGGAATTTCCACCCCCTACTTGTGCGGGAACGCGTCCCAAAGCTTCCTTGTCATGATCACCGGCAGGTTCTCATAGCTCAGTCTTGGGAAAAAGGGGCAATGCACCGATTTAAAGGTGCTGCAGCGAGCTGGGAGCAGGGGAAGGCAGGGCATCACGGCAGGGACATGCCGGGACGCTTCTCTTGGCAGCGTCAGCCCGGTGTGGATGAGGCCAGCCCGTGCTCCCCAGCACCCAGCGCCTGCTGGCAGGGCCCTACGAGAGCAGCAAGAGGTGCCGAGGTGCCAGAGCTCGCGCTCTCCCCGACACAAAACCTCTTGGCTGCTTGACGTTTCCAGAAGATGCGACGGCTTCCCCCACGGGATGAGTTAATCCCGCTGCAAGGCGAGTTGATTCGCTCTGCTGGGAGGAGAAACGGGACCCGAGCTGCAGGGCTCGGCTCGGCACACGCTGGCTGGGACAGCCAGAGGGGGGCAGAACTGCTCCGCCGCTGCACGCTCCAGGAGTAAATTTAGAGTGATCATCACGAAGGAAACCTAAGAGCTTCCCTCCGCACGGGTGAAGCGCTCTACCTACGAAGCTGTGAAAGAGAGAGGAGCTCAAGCAATGCAGCACTGACTGCTCTCCAAGCCCTCACCCAGTTTGTCTGTGGATGAGATAATATCGGCCGGAACGGACGAGTCCAGGTCCGCATCCAAGATGCCCAGTGGGTCGAGTTGTGCTACATGGTGCCCTCGAATCTATGAAATGGGCCAGGAATGGAAAGGAGAACAGATACCAAGAGGGACAGGAGAAAGGGAGAAAAACAAAAGAGGGGAGGGGTAAAAAAGTTAAATTACATTAGAATTAATTTGCAGAGCAATTCTCACCGACGTTTGGAGAAACAGTTACTGGCGCATCATCAAAATTTACACAACTAATGCCGAGAGGATCAAGCTTTGCAATGTGATGGCCCCTGACCTGGAAGCAACAACACAGATTAGTCATTAAAACAAGTTAGCTGAAGAGGCATTCCTTAAAAGAGAAAATTCAAGAAAGTCATGCAGTTTCCCCCTTTACGTTTTCTGCAGAGCTGCCGGACAGGAGGGACCCGGCTGCTCTCACAGCACGCCTGCCACAGCTCTGCAAGCCTTGCCGCGGCACGGCTAACAGCCCAGTTTGTGGCTCCAAACGAAGCCTGGAGAAGCTGCTCAGCGTAGCTCTGCGCGTGGGGAAGAACCCCGCAGCACTCCGCACCAGGTACGGGTGCCACCCACCTAACCCCTCTCCCATTTCTGGGGCGCAGGGGGGTCCCCTCCGGAGCAGAGACCTTCCCGAGCGCGAGCCCTGGGGCTGCCTGACCTCCCAGAGCTCGTCTGACTTCCACCCCGAGCACCTCCCGGTGACAACTCTACACTGCTCCTTTCCTTTTAAGCCTCAGAGCAAATTAAGAGGCAGTTTTCCTGATTCTGACTGATCTGTGCCCAACTGGCTCTCATGACAGCGTAGCACAGAGGAGACCAGCCTCGCCACCGCCAGCGGTAACTCCAGCGAGGCAGAGGAACATTATTTAGGAACATCTGCCTGCACTGTTAGGGGACTGCATCTCACTGCATTGTTTTTGGGCGAGAAGTCTGCAGCAAGGCCGAGGCGCAGGACATGGAGCACACAGACTGCTGCTGTAGGAAGAGCAGGGGCAGCAATACTGAAGGGCTCTGGCACTACGGGAGCATCAGCGGCTCCACGAGGCGTCTCACTGGGTTTGTGCCTGCATCAGGAGCCACAGAAAGTAACGAGAGGCAATTAGTTCTTAACTCAGAGTTCCTTCAGGGCAGGACAGTCAGTCTGTGCACATCGCCGTCACGGAGGGGGCTGCAGTGGGTCCGGGGCACAACGCTGCGGACGGGGCTTCGGGTGCAGAAGAGCTGTGGCCGGGAAGGTGCTGCTGGAGACTTCAGCCGGGTGCTGACCACAGACGGGCTCCACCGTTTGCTTTCCCTCCAGTGAGATGCACAGGGCCCAGCATTTGTCCCACGCCGGTGCTCAGCAGCCGTGGCTGAGCTCTTCCAACCCCAAGTCCCATCCTCATCGGCCTCCTCAGCGCTCCCAGTGCTGCCCAGTCGGTGTTTTCAATACTTGCTGCCTTTATTTGCAATACTTACTGCTGCCCTCCCAGCAGGGCATTACCTCCTACATAGCAGGTGCCTGAAGCTGCAGATATTGCTTTTTATTCCGACTCAGACCTAACCTCTTTTGCCACAGTCTGAGGAAACTTTTCCCTTAGCTGCTCACGACGGCAGACAGCTCCCCGTGCAAGCTCAGCTCACCCCAACGGGCAGAGCTCTCAACCTCAAGCCACAGCCCTGCTTCTTGACAGCTCTGGGTCTTGAAGCATCCAGGCTCAGCTCCGCTCCTAGCGTGGGCTCCCCAAAAGCTGCGCAACGCTCCTCGCCATCAGGACAGTTTCCAGCTACAGGAATCACTCATGCGCAAAGGTGTTAGGATTAGCTTGTACAAAACAGCCATCCTGCTCTAATGCTATTTACCAGAGTCACTCATATCTAACTGTCCCAACAGGCTTTTTGGGAAGGCTTTTTGTAGTTTTACCAGCCAGGAAGCCTGAAACGAGCCACTAACTGTAAACTGACCGAGCACGGGTCCCCAAAGGCTCTCTGCACTCCCCGGCACCGGCTGCCACGCGTGAAGCTTGCTCGGGGCCCGCTTTGTCCAGGACGCATTTATTTGCTCATCTGACTTGCAGCAGAGCACAAGGACTATCCCAAAGCTTAAGGGCAGGACACAAGCTCACTACGCTGCTCCCATGTCCATGGGGCGGCCGTCTGGGGCCGGGTGCCCTGGCTGGGAGCAGGGCTGGGAGCAGGGGCGAGGCGAGGCGCATTCGGTGACCTGTGCGGAGATCAGCTCAGTAGCACACATCGAACGCCCAAATTCGTGTGGGAATGAGGAGGAGGTCTTTTCCTAGCAGGAGCCACTCTTCTTTTCATTCCCCACATGCCAGGTCACCAGGCTGCGGGGCGCTGCCACGTGGAGCTTCGTCGGCAGCCGTGGGAGCAGCCAGCGGCGGAGGTCCCGCCGGGTGGGTGGCACGGCCGCCTTCGTTACAGGGACACAAAGGCAGATTGTTTTCCCCAGCTCGGAACAAGACCACACCGGTTATTTCAGAGGGAATGATGAATTGGACACGCAAGCACTGCTACAATTAAGAAACAAGCCAGCGCTGGTGCTACCACGAACCACGGCAGAGCAGGGGCACGGCTCACCTCTAACTGCGGAGACACTCCAGCTCGATCCAGTTTCAGAAATTAACTGCCTGGTGTTTTAGGAGGTTACACAGCACCGGCAGGGCCTCCTGCTCTTGCCTACCTCCACACACCACGCTGAACTTCCCCTCCAGACGCCCCACGGCAGCTCACAGCCATGACGGCGGCAGCCGTACGGTGGCACCGGTGCAGGACCGGAGGCACATTTCTCAACATGGGTTAGAAAAAACAGGCCAAGAGCAACCACTTCCCAGCACCGCCATTTCAGAGACTTGAGGAGTGGAGGGAATGCAGAAGAGATTGAGGATTTGGGGTTCAAATTGCTGCTCGGAAGTCACTGCCTCCAACCACACCACGCACCGCTTGATTTACCGCGGCATCCACCTGCTTGCTGAGCCAGCAGGCGACGCACGGCACTTAGAAACCACTCGCCCGGGGTTCAAAGCTGGAAGGAGCCGGCAGGGCGATCACCTCCCACAACACCGGACAGGAGGCATGGTGCAGGTCCTCACAAACAAGCCCTGGCTGCACCGTGCCCAAAAAAAGCAGAGCAATGCCCCAGCAGGACTTGGGTGCGGAGGCGAGCCGGGCTGGGGCGCTTTCTTCTGGCCAGCAGGGCGCAGACTGGGCAGACCTTTGGACTTAACCTGTGGCCCAGTACCTTGGGTTTTTCCGATACCTGAGCAGGATCCTGACCTGCAGCGAGTGCTTCTTTACAGCAGCAGGTGACACGGGCACGGCAGAGCTAAGGTCACCTCCACTGCGGCTGGGTTTGTGAACTTCCCACCGCAGCCCCCAGCAAAGCCCACTCTGGGCAAACCGGACTGCAACCAAAGGTGAAAGAACAACAGGCGTAGAAAGACAGCTCCGTGCCCTCCCGAGTAAAACATTGGCCATGTCATTTGTGCACAGGCTGCTCCTTCAGCCAGCGGATGTTTCCTTTCTGCTCGGAACTTGCTTCTCCCGAGACGTTGATTTTGGCAGCGTTGGTCTGAGCTTCAGTCCGGTGGCGCCGCAGCCCTCTCCCACTTTGCAAATTGCAAGGAAACGCTTCCTGAGCTTCTATTTTGGGACCTGAGAAGTTCTGTCACTTGAGCCACGGGAAGCAGGACGGCCATCCCACGCTACTTCTGAGCGAGGCAGGAGGCGGAAGCAGAGCGCAGCGCGGCGCTCACACCCCAACCCCGGCGTGGGAACGGGGCCCCCTCCCGCAGCTCCTGCGCTGGGCTGGCAGCACACTGCTGCGTAACTGCTCTGTTGGGGGACAATGGCTTTAATCTTCCTATTGTCTAAGAGCCATCAGCTGAGCATCTGCCCCAGCAGGCCAGCAGATGTTAAAAGCCCGCGGTGCATACACAGAACCCGGGTGCGCCATGCATCGAGCGCGAAGCCACCAGGGGCAGGGCTGCCCGAGCTGCCGGGGGAGCTGCGAAGGGCAAACTCTGCACAAAGCGACCTTCTTACCTGGTATGCCCTGATGAGAGATTGCACTGCAAGGTGGTCTTCCACCAGTTTGTCTACGTTGGGCTGTGCTTGAACCAGGAACTGTGCTTGCGACAGTGCAGAAAGGCTGGTGCTCAGTGGGGGGGGGCTTTGGTAAGCGGTGCCTGGAGCAGCTCCGGCATTGGCGTTGCGGAAGAAGATGTCCCATGACTAGGAAAAAAGAGAGGCGACAGGTTCAGCACACACAACAGAGCCATACCCACACCAAGATCCTACAGGACAGGGCTGTCATGGGAGCCTCAGTAGCCTTGCTAGGGAGAAAACACTGCACGTTAACGACGAGGTGCAGGGCCAGAGGGGAAAGTGTGCTGTGCTGCACGTCGTATGTACAGAACCCACACAAGGTGGTGCTGCCTCGAGTGTTTTGATTTTTAGAGACAAGTGACAAAAAGCACAGCTGCGATTGCGTTTGGACAAAAAAGGATCAAAGCCAGGGCTGGGCTCACCAACGGCATCGCCCGAGGAGCTCGCGAGCCTCCGGGAGCCCTGGTTGGGCACTGACCTCCAGCGAGGCAGCTGTGGGGCTGGCAGCCTCCGACACAGAGCGGCTCAGCCCCGGGTTTTGCTGTCCCCTCTCCACCTCTCCCCATCCTTCCAGCAACCAAACACGACGTCCCCACGCAGCCGACGGAGATGGGGCTGAGCTCTCCAGACCCAAAAGCTGGCTCTTCTGCCGGCTACAGAAAAACGAGCATCGCTTTCCTCGCCACAACACTTGCTTTGAGCACGCTGCCCCTGTGAACAGCCTCATGGATGTGTCACACCAGCATCTTTCAAAGGGCAGGAACCACGGGACAGGACCAAACGGCGCTCAGTACGCGAGAGCGGCAGTAGAAACCAGTCATTCTACAGACTCCAGGGTTTGGGGAGGTGGTTTTCTTAATTGCTAACATCAAAAAGCCTCTCTGAGCCTTCAGGCATTTCTCTAGCAATGCCAACGACGCCAGCACCATCCATAAAACACAGCTTCCCCACCGGCTCTTTGCGCAGCAGAGGCTCTCCGTGGCCTGGGGGAAGAGGTGAAGCCTTTAAGCAATGACACGATCCACACTGGCTCTCCTCACGGACTGTTTCCAACTGAGCAATTCCAGGTGCAGAAGGGAAAAACAAACCCAACAGAAGCACCCTAGGCAGAACTCACTGCAGGGAAAGCAGCTTTAACTTTCTGCTAGTTATCCAGCTCCGCCTGAAGAGTCCCGAAGTGTCCTGGGCCAAAGACAAGGCTGTCTGTCTGTCTGGAGAGGCTGCAGTGGACATGGGAAGAGGAGAAAGCTGCGTTCTGAGCCTCTGCAGGAGCAGGTACGGTACTGGTGAAGACTTGAAGCAAACATTTCAGCACAAGGTTATCAGGGCAAGCAGAGGTACTTGTCTCTGCTGCCCTTTTTCAGCTTTTGGGAAGGCATGGACATAACCCTATGGGGTCCCCGCTCCTCCAGTCCTCCTCTGCCCTCCGGTACGCCGCGCTGCCAGCTGGTACCCACGCCGAGCCCGTCTCACCCTGCAGAGCGAAGGCGGCCACGCACAGCCCATCTCACCCCTTCCTATTTCCTACACGCCACTGAAGGGTATCGAGGGACAAAGGCGACGTGGGGTGGTGGCGCCCCGGACCCGCGTGCCCGCACGTAGCCACCAGGCCAGCTCTAGCCACCGCCAGACCCGCTGCCGGTCGTGGGCTGCTTTCAGCCCGGCGGGTCTCTCCGGGCACACAGCTCTGCACCCATGGCTGAAATGCAAACTCTGAGGGGATTTGGGACAACCATTCCCACAGGGCAGCAGCGTTCGGAAAAATCACCCCACCTAAGCACAGGTTGGCCCCAGTGCTGGAGGCATTGGGCTCTGCACGGAGGACACGACGCCAGCAGAGGAAGAGCTAGGGAATTAATAACGCTGGCTCTTCCTATTTTTGGACAAAACACAACTCCACGGCCAGGGTCACGGATTTAGCTGGAAGCCTGGATTCTGTCGCACCAGAAACCACCGTGGAGAATAATGCCGGCCTCGGGACGGCCTCCTCAGCGGTGACACATGGAGCTTGCTCACCGAGAGCTCCGAAATTCAGCCCTGGCGAGGTGGGACGGGCAGGGAGCTGCACACCACGTCTGCGACCGAAGCGCCAGCAAGGGTGGTTAAACCAGGTCAAAAAGAGCCTTCAGCGCAGCTTCAGTGCCGGTTTGGGGCAGAAAAGGAGCTTTTTCACCCTGCTACCAGGGTGACCGGGCACCTGAGCCGCAGCCTAACCTTTGCAGGGGAGCAGCAGCTCCCGGCTCCGGCCGTCACATGCCCGGGAGCTATTTCCAGCCGCTGCGACTCGCGCGGACGCCCCAGCACGTGGCTGCACAAGGTGAGTAAATTTAGAAGCAGGTCACGCTGACGGAACATAAATAAAAACTGGAAAAAATCTGGCGCCGGGGCTGGTACGCATCTAACTGATTTCCCCCAAAGGAAAAGGGAAAAAAAAGAAAAGAAAAGCAAACACAGGGAGCACCTGACCGCGCTCCGATTGTTTTCTGCCGAAGGAAATTACAATGAGAAAAGAGAGGCTGCCTTCTGCTCCATCCTTCCTCCCGGCCCCTCCAGTGGTAAACACAGGCCAGCACCACGCCGGCAGGAGCGACCAAAGCTCCCGAGACTCACCAAAGAGGAGCCGGCCTCCACGGCCCTTCCCCGGGCTCAAAGGGAAGGCAGCGGGTGGCCCCGCGGCGCTCAGCCTCCCGCGGGGAGGCCGTGTCCTCCCGTGGCCCCGTCCGGAGCCGCTGCCTCCGGTTTGGGCTGCATAGGGCCGAGGCGCTGCGGGGCGGGCAGGAATCGGCCTCGCCGCTGTTTTCCAGGCCATTAAACAGCCTCCAGACAAAGCCGCGCGAGGGAAAGGGAGCATCTGCTACCAGCGAGGGGGGGAAGAGGCTGGGAAAGGTTTCTGCCCGCAGTCGAGCCACGCTGGACGCAGGCAGAAGGTCTCTGGAGATCGCTCCTCGAAGCACGGTGGTTTTCCAGGCCGCGTGGCCCTGCCATCGAGGTGTGTAAGGAATCATGCACTGAAGCACGGAGACGCTCGCTTTATCCCGGAGTTAAAGCCAGCCTGGGACAGCCTCCTGCAAGGCTGCTGGCCCTGCATGCATCCCAAGATCAGCATAGGTAACGCTGCAGCGGGGGCACGGCCGCCTGGCGGGCAGCCCTGGCGCTTCCCCAGTGCTGGGGGCTCGGTGGGCGATGGGGGCACTGGGAGGAGGAGGGACATCAGGCAGCAGTGCCCATCCACGTGACGGAAACCGAGCATCCCACGTGTCTTCCTCACGGCCACTTTTCCCCCGGAAAGCACCGGCGGTCCCTGCGTGACCCTGTGGGTTCCGGCGCTCAGAGCCGTGACCCCCCGGGGACGCACCCTGCTCCGTGCGGGATGCCCAAGTCCGGCCGCGAGCTCCCCGAGCAGGGTGCGGCGCCGGCTGAGTCAGCTCGGGTACTTTCGCCGAGCGCTTTATTGCCCGACGTAATTACAGAGGATTTCGGGCTACTTTTACTGCGGGCTGTGCCCCCGGCCAAGGCTGCGGCCTCGATACACGCCATAAAGCCATCAGCTTGCAAGTTTCTAACGTGGTCTCGAGCTCGGTGTTTTTCAAGAAAGATGCAAATACGCATGTGTCCCCCTGGCACGGGTCGCCTCGTGGCTGCTGGCTGGGGTGGCTTTGGAGGAGCTCACGCCCCGCACGGGAGCAGCTGAACGCCAGCGCTATCAACGCTCGTATCGCAGCGAGGACTTTGGCTGAACTGCTGGCCGAAGGTGCCCGCGGTGATAAAGCCGAGGGGTACTCTCCCCTGACCTCCTGCTCGCCCTCCTCGTGCCGCAGCTGCTCTCCGCACTCCTCCCCTCCCTCCTCGAGGCTCACTGCAGCAAGCGGGGCAGCGGGACCCAAACCGCAGCCCCGAACACAGCTCGCCAAGCAAAACCCAGCTCTTCCCAATTCCACCGGGTCTGGCTCGCTGGATTTCAGCGGAGGCACACCACGCACGTCGCAGGACACCCCCGTTCCCATCCCCGGCCACGTCCTTGCTGCTTCTGCTGCGGACCTCAGGTGACAGACCTGCACCTCCTGGTCTGCGAGGCAGCACCGGCTGCTCTGGCAATAGCCCTGCCCGGCCGGAGAAGCTACGAGCTCCTCCAGAAAGACAGGAAGGGAAGGGGAGGAGTTGGAATCACCCCCTGGAGCCACGGACACCCCAAAAGCTCTACCAGATGGCACTGGGTTGCATTGGAGGCACTGCCACCAAGGCGGATCTGCTGCTGACCTCCCCATGCTGACCAAAGCGCTGTGGTGTTGAAGAGCCTCCTGAGGACGCCGAAGACCAGCAGCAGGACAAAAACCCTGGATTTTAGAAGAGCCCACGGCAATATGCTCAGAGCCCAGCTGTGAGGGATCCCATGGGGAGCATCCACAGAGGGCAAAGGAGCTTGTGAATGCTCCAGAGCAGCCTCCTGGAAGCGCAACAACAGTCCATCCCCTACCAAGGGAAAGGAGGAAGGCATGGACAAGAGACCTTCCTGGCTTGACAATGGCCTTTTGGGTGTGCTTGAAAGCAAAAGAGCAGCTCTGGAAACACAGCCAAACACCCACCAAGGACAAGGAGAACCTTCAGGGCGCGCAGAGACGCAGTCAGGAAGACGCAGGCTCGGGTGGAACTGAAAATGGCCAAAGCTATCGGGAACAACAAGGAAAGGGTTCTTCAGATACGTGCACGGCAAGCAGAAGCACGGGGACAAGGCAGAGGCTCTCGGTGGAGAGATCCCTGCGAGGGATCGGCCGGCATCACCCCACGGCCCCGTGCAGGATCCAGCCCAGGCCCTTAAGAGAAGCAGCTGACGATGCCAAGCCACTGCCAGTGGCCTTCAGGAAGGGACCAGGGCACAGCCCGGGTGGCTACTGACAGGGAGAGCAGTGGGTGTCGCCTACCTGCCCTTCGGCAAAGCCTCCAGCACTGCTCCCCACAGCCTTCGCCGAGGCAAACCGCCAGGGCACGGAGCGGGCGGGCGGCAGCCGGCTTGCAGGCTGTGCTCAGGGGGCCGGGATCAACACTTTGGCTCAGCCCACCCCAGGGGGGACACCCCAGCATCGATACCGGGCTCCTCAGCACGGGAAGGTGCTCCTCAGCACCCTCCTAGAGGACCTGGGCAATGGGACCGCGAGCACCCTCGCTGCATCTGCTGGTGATGGGCTGGGTCCAAAGGGAGCGGCGTTGCGCCGAGGAGGTAACGGAGACACGCGCCTGGTCCCACACACAGGACGAGGAGACCAGAGCACATACGATGATCGAAGGGCTGGACAACCTGCCCTAGGAGGGCATAGGGAAGGAGTTAGGTCTCCGCACCCCGGAGAAGAGAAGGGCTTGGGGTCCCCATCACAGCCCCCGGGATGCAAAGGGCAGCTGCAAGGCCAAGGGCAGCTCTCCCTCGACAAGGACAGACACGGAGAAGACACGGGGCAACGGGTGCAAGTTGCACTGAGCAAGGCTTCGTCTCGCTAGAAGGAATTTTTCACAGGGGAATCAATGGCTGGCACAACCTCCCCAGGGCCATGGCACCATCCCCACCTCGTCAGCCTCATCCCACCGGCCTCTTCCTCGAAGGGCTGGGCCTGACGATCTTTTGAGGTCCCTTCCAGCTCGGGCTGTTCCGTGAATGAGAACAAGAAGCATATTCAGAGCTCCTGGCTTTGCTCAAGGCTGGAAGAAAAGCCCAAACCAAATTTACGGCGCACACCCTTTGCTGAGAGCAGCGCTCCCCACGTCGCCCTAACGCCAGTGGGAGGACAAGAGCCGTGTCCCTGCCCAACACACGAGGGCTTGCGATTCCCTAGGGCGCTCACCTCTGAAGATTTATAATGAAACCCAAACGTTTCAAACTCCCAAGCGAGACTCCCAGCAAACGCAGGCAGCCCAGACTTATCTGGGAGCACAAGCACGGAGGACGCAGCCAAAGGGTTAGTTGACCTAATGCAGCTCAACGTATAAATCAAGACACAATGAAATAAGAAGTCCCTATTAAAGGCTGCTTGATGGGGAAAGCCATACCCCGTAACGTCACCAGCTCAGCCTGAACACGGGGCTGCTCTCCAGGATGGCTGCAGCTCCCCAGGCTCCTGCCCCAAGAGCCAAGCACCAGGCCGAAAAGTACCAGGAAGGCTTCATCAGCCACCGTGACAGCTGCTAGAAGCGATCTCATTTCCTCTGTCCTCTCCTCCTCCTTCCCCGACTCAGCTTCGTTTGCTCGCTGCACTCCAGCAAAGCTCCCTAACAGGAAGCTGGAGTTCAGCTGAAGGACAGAAAGAGGGAAAAAAAAAATAAAAAAGCCTGAACCACTTCTTTTTACATAAGCCTTCCTTACGCTAAAGCCACATTTGAATGTGTTTTGCAATCTCGGCTACCGGACGCTGCTGGGAGGAAGTGAACTCATCTCGCCCAGGCGCCCGGAGGCACGCCGGCACCGTCACGGCAGGTTTCTGGTGACCCAAGCACAGAAATCCCGGCTCTTCCCCGGCCTCCGGCCGCACCCCTGGCAGCCCCTCCGAGAGCAGCAGGCGTGGGGAAACTCACGGCCGGTTTCTGCTGTCAGCAGATAAGCTGCAGGCGCTGTTGCAGCAGCCCAGCGTTTTTGGTAACCCCACCCTCCGATGGCTCCTCTCCAGGAGGCCCCGGGGGGTTCACAACCCCTCTGGCTGGTGTGCGCGGGGTGGTGGAGGCTGGGGGCACCTCCGGGCCCCTCTGGTGCCACCCGGCTCCAGCAGGGCCACCCAGAGCCCTGCACCACGTCCAGACGGGTGCGAAGGCTCCGAGGAGGAGGCTCCAGCACCTCTTGGGGGACCTGTGCCAGGGCTCGGGCACCCGCCCGGCACGGCCGCGCTTCGTGCTGCTCAGGGGGAGCCTCCTGGGCTCCAGTTTGTGCCCAGCGCCGCTGGGCCTGGCACTGGGCACGGCTGGAAGGAGCCCGGTTCCGTCCCCTCTTAACCTCCCCGAGGGTACGGATGGGTGTGGATGGGATCCCCCAGAGCCTCCTCCTCTCCAGCCCCAGCTCTTGCAGCCTCTCCTGGCAGCAGAGGGGCTCCGTGCCCTGCAGCACCCCCATGCTGGGCCCTTTCCACTACGCCCAGGGCTCCTTGCACTGGGGGCCCCAAACCGGACGCAGCACTCGGAGCAGCAGCACAGCCTCTATCAGCTTCTCTCAACAACGTCAGCCCAGCAGGTTTCCAGGCGGGTTGTACAGGTTCCCCTCGAGATAAGCCTCCAGTTCCCTTCCTCCAGCACAGCTCCAGCACGGCCAGCCCTGCCCCGAGCCCCCGTGCAGCAGCACGTGTCCGTCTGTCCGTCCGTCCGTCCGTGAGATGGACGCGGGGCCGGCAGCAGGTCCCCGAGCCGTTTTCGTGCCCTGCAGAGGGCATTCAGCAGGTACCCGGGGCAGGATGGTGCTGCAGGGGCCGCACTCGGAGCTGCCGCCCCCCGTGTCGAAGCTGAGCCGTGGGGCGCGGGGAGCCCGCTCTGCCCACGCTTCTGCAAGGACACACACAACAGGGACAGGTCCTTCCTCCCCGCCCAGCACACCGGGGTTTTTTGGTCCTAAAGAGCGAGGCACAATGCCCTGGGCCTGTCCTTAAGGTTCTAGCATCAGTGAGGTTTTGGGGAGCCTCTCCTACAAAGGCAGAGCCAGCCAGGAGAAGAAAAAGAAAAACAAGTCTTTGCTCATCTTTGTGGCTGAAGAGGAAGGGAACCCCAGCACCAAGATACGACCACTTAAAAAACAAACAAAAACCCCAACCTTTTCTTGCCTCTGAGACCGTACGGCATGCTGCTGATCGCATCCCGAGCCAAACCAGCGACGACGCCCTCCCAGCTTGCAGGAGCGAGGGCTGCGTGGCTGCTGGCAAGGGACAGCAGCAGCGCTCCAAAGGGGTGCCAGAACCAGAGGGGCTTTGCCCGGCCCCAGACGAGCCTCAGCAGCAGCCGCCACAGCCGCAGCCAGGTTTGCCAACGAGCGACAGCAAAGCTCACGCCAAGCCTCCGGTGTCAGCTTCACCCGTTTGGGGAACCGGATCTGGATTTGCTGCTGCGGCAGGCGCCAGCCCAGCTGTGCTCAGAAAGCAGCACATCCTCCTCGCCGTCTGTATCCCTAACCCGGTCCTGGGGCTAATTCCTAATCCTGGGGCTGATTTTCCTCCGAAGCTGGCCGTGCCCCGGGCACAGGTGGCTCCGGAGGCTCCTTCCAACCTAAATTATTCTGCCATTTCTTCGCTTGAGCATGCGCGAGGACCCCTGCACAGCGCTGCCTGCTGCCCGCGTGCAGACAAACAGACGAAACCACAGGGCTATGTTAAAGAGCAGACGGGATCAGAGGTCCGAGCGGACTCTGGACCCACCTGCCCGGCTTAGTCCTGACATTTACCAAAGCATCTCCTCAAAGAGGCTGAGACAGGGCCTGCAGATTGGCCAAGGGCACTCGCTTGCGAGTCCAAGAGTCCAAGGATGCGGCAATGCCCGCCACCAGGACGGGCACATACGGCCCTCACTTATTTAAGTGTCACACTGCAGCTCTTGGACTCGCTTATATCCGATATCCCACCTCTGGAGCACCGGGCTGCACCACATAAGGGACAGGAGCGTGCCCTTAGCAGCCTTCAAGTCCCTATTTGACAAGTGGCACAACCCAACCCAACGCTTTTTGTGCTTCCCGAGTCCGTATCGCTTGGCTCAGCCACCCACGTACCTAGAAGGACGCATAAAGTGAACTTTGGCCGTGAAAACCTGGCTTGGAGCCTACCTTAAGACCTGTATAGCAGCAATTAGCCTCCCAGCCGTGTGCTTTGGGTGCACGGGATCAGTGCCCCTGACACGACACGTAAAGCCGTCCTCGAAGCACGTTGTGCTCTCCCTCAGGACGTGCAAGAAACCCTCTTAAAAATTGGGTGGCTCATGTCGAAACTTAAGTCACTGCGGTAACAGTTCCCTTGTGAAACAGAGAGGGGGAACAACGCCGCCGGGTTTCGGAGAGCCTCGTGGCAGCAGGCAGCGGGTGCTGTGCTCCAGCAGGATGGGCAGCAAGCCCTGCAGCCCTGCAGACGCACGCACGGACACGCAGCCATGAAATACAACCCTAGACATGTGTGACGGGGACGGACGGCGTGTGCAGAAATCTGAGTTGGTTTTTCAGGCTTGCATTTGGGAGCAGCTGGGGGGAACCCCTCCGTCCCCGCAGCCCCCAGCCTTTCTGCAGGAGCCCCGGGCAGCGTGGCACAGCCTGCCCTAAGACCTAACACCCCCGTGCTCAGAGCAAACAGCAAGAAGGAAACCGGCTTAAGACGTGAAGAACACCCTCCCCTCTCACCCCACCTCGGGATAAACCCTCCCGATAAACCACTAGAGCTGGAAAACACAAAGCGTCGGGAGCTCAGCCAAGGTGGTCCCTGGGAGCAGCCGTTCCTTGCGTCCACTCGTGATCCAGGGTGCAGAAAACTCCACGCCAGCCGCACGCAGAAGCTCGGGGTGCTCGCTCGTGAAGGCAGAAGCCTCTCGCTGCTCTTGCTCGGGGAACTGCTGCCACTGGTGTCAGGTGGGGGGAGCATCCGCGACCGTCCGGCTCTGGCTGAAATCCTCCTGGGGCCGCTCGCACTTACCTGACCTCACCGCTCACACAAGACACACAGAGCGAAGCGAAGGCAGACTCCTGGCGGGGTTGCTCCTTACCTTATGTACACTTTTGGGGTTTTCCAGCCACGCATAGTACATTTCCTCCACATAGTTTGAACTAGTCCCGCTCAAAAAGGGCTCGGCAGCCACCGGTGCGCTGTAGCACCTGATCCGCTGAAACGTCCTGGGTGCTGCCAGCCTGTGTTGGGAAATTGTCTTAACAGTCTGGGAGGCCGTCAACGGCCTCAGCTTTGCTGCACAAGTCCTTAAGTTAAACATTTTTGTCCCGTAGCCTCACACACGTTCCTGTTGGAAGAGAAACGAAAAGAGTTTCAGAAATAAGACATAAGAAATTAAGACAGCGCAGCTCAGAGAGCCCCCTCGCCCCACCAGCCCCGGCAGGAGCAGGGGCTAATGACAGAGAAATCAATTTGTGCTGGTGGCCCCCGGCAGGCACCCAGCCTGCAGAGCCGAGCTTGGGATCGGGTTTGTTTCCGATTCCTCCCACGCCCCACACAGCTGAGGTCCGGGTCCTGTGGCGCAGGAGCGGAGCTGGTGCGTAGAGAGGCTCCAGCTCCTCAGGGGCGGCTGGAGGAAGGGATGGGTTTGGCTTTTAGAAGCTCGCTGGCACGGGACGCAGCAGTGCTCAGCTCCCGATACCAGAATCATCCCGAGAAGCACAGCGGGAGGAGCAGTACGGGTTTGGGATTGCCAGCCGAGCCCGCGAAGGCAGAGAACGGAGGCCTTGCAAACAGGGCGCCGCGACCCGTGCCTGTACGGGGGCACCTCTGAGAAACGAGGCGCTGCCGCGACCGTGTGCCCGTCCCGAGGCAGCGGGGACAAAGCCAAGAGGGAATAACTCCGGCGAGGAGCCTGAGGACAGGGGGTGGCGGGGAGCGAAGGCTTCGGTCCCTGCACCCAGCACCGGGAACAGGACGCCGGCCGCAGCGCCGCCAGCCCCGGGAGTTTGGAGGACGAACGCCTCCCAGCCGGGCACCGAAGCAACCCCCCCCACCCAGAGGGATGCCGGGAACGTTTCATTGCCCAGCTGGGTTTGAGTGCTGGACGCCGCATTTCCCTTCAGCCCCACAGGGTCCCCTGCAGGGACCTCTCCAGCCCCGCACGCGAGCCGCAGGAAAGCAGCTCTCGTTGCGCAAACCCCGCAGCAGCTTCTCCTCCGCTCCCTTCCCTATTCCGAAGGCTGGCAGCCGGACCGGAGCGGCTCTCCTGGGCCCATTTTTGCTGCATTACTCACCCGGCACTCGCTCTGCTTTTGGCCTCGGCCGGGCTGCAGCGCGGCACTGCACGCACCGAGCTGTCACCGTCCCAGCGGCGAGTGGCCGCGGCCAAAGCGGGCGGGCGCGAGTCCGCAGGGCGAACTGAGTTGCCGCTGTAAAACACTGCTGATAACGCAGCCCCAGGGAAAGTGCTGGAACACGATCGCCTCGTGGAGCTTTGCCCTGCCTGGTGCCACCCCTGAGGCCGGGCTGGAGCCGTTCCCACATCCCGCAGCCGCCGCTCGGTCCCAGGAGAGCAAAGTTTGGCGGCGCGAGGCATCCTGACCAGCATTTTGTCAGCCCTGCTGCCAAAATTTGGGGTGTCGGATCAAGTTTTAGCTACTCAGCACCGCGGCAGCTAAGCTTCCCCCCTCGAAACGCAAGATTTGGGGTGATGCAACGTTAAGAGCAGCAGCAGCGTCCTGACCCATTTGGGGCTGATTGCTGGGACAACGCTTCCAGGTGGGGAATGCCAGCGCGCAGCATTCCTGGCCCTTTATTCACTGCAGGCGCTAATTAAGGGCAGAAATTTGTGTCAGAGGCAGTTACTCGGGGGCAGAAGCGCGTCCCTTCCCCTCCGCTTTCTCACACCCACCAGCACCCAGGCAGGGGCCCCGAGCCCCACGCCGGGTGACCGGCTCTAAGCGGGCAGACGCGGCAGGGCCACCAATGTCGGGTGTTTTTCTGGCTGGCGACTCTCCCTCCTCGCATTTAAGCCACCAAATTACTTCGAGATACTTGGGAGAGCCGGCCAAGCTGCCCGCCGGTGCGCGCGCACACGTGGGGGAAAAAAGCTTTGGGACAAAAGCGTCAGCGCCGGTGTCCAGTTTCAGGCCTGCCGCCCAGCAGCGGCTCGGTGACCTCTGGGGAGAGCACGGGCGGTAATGCCAGAGTTCAGCCCGACCCAGCGGGACCCCACCGCCCCGGGGAGCCTCTTTCCAGCACGGGTCGTGCCCGAGGGAGGTGGGAGCAGCGCGGGGACGCAGCCCGAGGCAGCTGCAGGAGCAGTGCCCTGGTACAAAGCCCCCCGCGAGGCTGCCCTGCTTCCACACGAGGGGCATTAGGAGAAGAAAACCCACTGCTCGGCCAGGCCCTCACCGCTAACGCTGGATAAAACTCCAACAGCCTCGTGTTTTCAGTGGAAGGGCAAACACCACAATGCTCAGAGCAGGTTACGGGCCGATACGTGCACGAGCACACCGCTAAGCAAAGCGGATTAAGGCGCTAACGTGACCTCTGGCAGCCAGAGCCACCGAAACCTGCCACAGAACACAGTTAATTGGGAAATGCCTTTTTTTCCACCCCCCTCCTTAGAATCAAAACTGCTAGCTAGAGGATAAGCAGGAATTAAAGGCTTGATTGGAGGGAAGTCAAGCTGCTGGTCACCGCGCCCAGCCCAACCTACGGGAAGAACAGGAGGGAGAGGCAAAGGTGCTGAGCACAGCGCTTATCGGGCGGCTGGCACACGGACCCTCCTGGCAGGGCAGGGCACATGCCGACACCGGCCCTTTTGTCCCCAAGACACCAAGAGCGCCGGCTGCCACCGCTCCTGCTGGCGGCACGGCGGGGCCAGCGGCACGGCGTGCAACAAGGCTGCTGCGGGCAGGGGCTCTGCGCCCCGGCGGGGGTCATGGCGGCACCAGAGGCGGCCTGGGCACGGGGCCCTCCATGCAGCCGGCCTGGTCCTAGAGGCTCCGGGGGGACCAGGGCCGGGGGTCCCCGGGGATTGGGGGTCCCGGGCCTGGGGGGCTCTGGGCCTGGGGTCCCCAGAGCTGGGGGTCCAGGGGCTGGAGGGTTCCAGCTTGGGGCTTTCAGGGCCACCAGGCCGGGGGGGGGGGCTCTAGGACTGGGGTCCCTGGGGCTGGAGGCTCCGGGGCTGGGGGTCCCGGGGCCAGGGGGCTCGGGGACCCCGGGGCTGGGGGCTCCGGGCCTGAGGGTCTCTGGGCCTGGAGGCTCCGGGACCGAGGTCTCCGGGGGTCGCGGGGCTCCGGGGTCCCGGGCCTGGGGGCTCCAGGGCTGGGGGCTCCCGGGGCCGGGGAGCTCGGGGACACCGGGCTTGGGGGCCTCTAGGACTGGGGTCCCCGGGGCTGGAGGCTCCAGGGCTGGGGGTCCCGGGGCCAGGGAGCTCGGGGACCCCGGGCCTGGGGGGCTCCGGCTCCGGGGGTCCCCGTGCGGCCCCGCCGCTGCCCCACGTGCGTCCGCGCTGGAGGCGAGTCCCCGCCCCCTCCCCCCTCCCCCCCCAATCAGCGCCCTCCCCCCCCTCCCGCGCCCAGCGCCCGCCCCTCCCCATTGGCCGCGCGGCGCTGCCCATCCCACGGGCGGCCCCGCCCCCTCTCCCCGCGGCGGCCCCGCCCCCTCCCTCCCCGACCACGCCCCCTCCCCCCTCCACCACGCCCCCTCCCGCCGAGGCCACGCCCCCTCCCCCCGCCCCGAGGCGCCCGGGCGGCGGCGCCAAGGACACCGGGGAGCGCCCGCCGCCCCCCCCCCCGCCCCGCCGCCGCCCCCCCCCCCCCCCGCCGGCCCCGCCCGGCCCAGCCCTGCCCCGGCCCCGCCGCCCCCGGCCCGGCCCCGCCGTCCCCCCGCCCGCCCCGTACCTGCCTGCCCGCCCGTCCGCCCCGCTCGCGGCCCCGGCTCTGACAGCGGCCCCCAACCGCCGACTGCCGCCCCGCGCCGCCCCGCCCCCGCGCCTCTGCGTCACCGCGTCGCCACGCCCACTCCCGCGCCGAGGCCACGCCCACGCGGCCCCGCCGCGGCGGGGCTCGCCCGGTGCGCCTGCGCGGCCCCCCTCCGCTCCCCGGAGAGGAGAGCGCGCGCGCGGGGTCACGTGGGGGGAGAGGGAGCCCCCGCCGGGGGGCGGGGCCGTGCGCGGGGCGTGGGGACGCGGGGGGGGGGACATCGGCCGTGGGGTGGGGACATTGGTGTGGGGGCGCTGGTGTGGGGACACTGGCCACGGGGACACCGAAAGTGGTGTGGGGACATCCGACATGGTGCCCAACATCCATCATGGTGCACAGACATCCAGCATGGGGACGTTGGTGTGGGGACATGTACCATGGTGGGGGGACATCAGCCATGGGGACACGCGACATGGTGCGGGGACATCCATCATGGGGACGTCGGCTGTGGGGACATCAACCATGGCGTGGGGATATCGGCCCTGGGGACACCCGACGTCATGTGGGGACATCTGCTGTGGTGTGGGGACATCCATCATGGGGACATCAGCTGTGGGGACATCAACCATGGTGTGGGGACATCCGCTGTGGTGTGGGGACGCTGGCCATGGGGACACCCAACGTGGTGTGGGGACATCCACCGAGGTGTTGGGACATCCACCGAGGTGTGGGGACATCCACCAAGGTGTGGGGACATCCACCAAGGTGTGGAGACATATCCTTGGGGACACCCGACATGGTGTGGGGACATCAGCCATGGGGACATCAGCCATGGGGACATCCACCTTGGTGTGGGGACACTGTGGGGACATTGGCCATGGGGACACCTGATATGGTGTGGGAACGTCTGTTGTGGTGTGGGGACATCCATCATAGGGACATTCACCATGGGGACATCCACTGTGGTGTGGGGATATTGGCCATGGGGACACCTGATATGACGTGGGGACATCCGTCATGGTGTACAACATCCATCACGGTGCACAGACATCCGTCATGGGGACATCGGCTATGGTGTGGGGGATATATGCCACGGGGACATCTGCCCACGGGGGGCATCTGACATCGTGTGGGGACTTCCGCCATGGAGACACCTGCCATGGGGACATCCTGGTGCAAGGCACATCCACCCATGGGGACATTCACCGTAGTGTGGGGACATCTGTCCATGGAGGGCATCCACCGTGGTGGACAGATGTCCTGGTGTGGGGGACATCACCTGTGGGGACATCTGGCATGGTGTGGGGACATCGTGGTGTGGGGAACACCCACCCATGGGGGGAAACCCACCCCGGGGGACACCCACCATGGGGACAGGTGTGAGGACACCCACCACAGACTGGTGGGTGAGGTGGCACGAGGGACACCAGGCCACAGGGACACCTTGGCCCGGGGCACCCGGCAGCGCAGGGGCAGGCTGGGGGGCTGTGGTCACAGCCCTGAGTCACGGTCCCACAGGCGGCGGCGCTGTTCTGGGAAGTGAAATGGCCGCAGGAAAACACCGGGGCCACGCACGTCCCCGGCCCGGCCACCGTGGCGCAACCACATGGGAGCCAGCCGGGCTGGCCGGGGGACGTCCTGCAGGCACGCATGGGCTGCAGTGGGGATGGGGACGGGGTCACGGCAGTGGGGAGACGCCTGGGCTGCGGCGAGAAGCGTCCCCAAGGCAGCGGTGTCCCCAAAGGCAGCGTCCCCAAGGGGATGGCATCCGAGGCGGATGGGGCTGATGTCCCCGTGAGTGAGATGTGCTCCGTGCTCTCCTGGGGGGACCAGGGGCTGCACGGGGTGGTGGAGGGGACCCGCGGGGTCCCCGCGGCCGCTGGCAGCCAGCAGGAAGTTGTGGGTCCGGGTGGGGAAATCAGCGAGCGGCCACGCTTGCGCCACCGTCCCCTTCCGGGGCGGCCGGCCTTGCCCCAGCCCTGACGAGAGCGAGCGTCATCGTGGGTGCCGGGGCAGTCCCCGGTGTGTCAGCCCGGTCACTGCCGGCCAGCACGCGAGCGCCAGACCCAGAGCATTGACCCCATTCTGTGCGCCACACCGACCCCAAAACATCACCCTGCTGTGCCCCGCGCCGCCACCAAAACATCACCCTGCCGTGTCCCACACCAACCCCAAAGTACTGCCCTGCTGTGTCCCACACTGACCCCAAAACTTCCCCCTGCGGCTGTGCCTCAATCTGACCCCAAAGCATTGCCTCACCATGCCCCAAAATGACCCCAAAGCGTTGCCTTGCCTGCCCTCCACTGACCCCAGAGCATCGCCCTGCTGGTGTGCCTCACTCTGACCCCAAAGCATCGCCCCACCATGCCCCACACCGACCCCAAAGCATCACCCTGCCATGCCCCACACCAACTCCAAAACATCGCCCTGCCGTGCCCCACACGCGGAGCCGATGCCCGCAGGCGGCGGTGGGGCCGCAGCAGCCGGCGTGCTGGGGCAGAGCGGAAATGGGCGAAGCTGAGCATTGCGAAACGTGGAAATCCCGCTCTGACAGCGCTTCCTTCCAGCGGCACTTGAAAACCCGGCACGCAGTGGCCGGGCTCAGAGTGCACCCAAGCGCCGCTGCCAGCAGGACGAGCAGGAGCAGGGCCCCGGCACCCCTCAGGTTTTGCCGTCAGGTTTCCCGTTTGGCATGGAGATGGCATTCGTCCCTGACCTGGACGTGCTGGAGGGTGGCAGGTGAGTGCGGCCGTGCCGGTGCACCCGGGGGCATTGGGGCCGGGTGCTGACGCAGCCCTGGTCTCACCTCACCGCCCTGCTTTGTCCTTCCAGCCTCAGCGAGGAGACCTTGTACGGCCCCGACTGCCTCTGCCCACAGAAGGTAACACCAGGAGGGCCCCGCAGCGCTGCAGCACTGTGGCACTGTGGCACCATGGCACCACGGCACAGCATTGCAGGGCGCTCACCTGCACCCTTCTCCCCCCAGAAGCTTCGCCTGGACTTGGAGGCAAAGCCCAGTCAGAGCCACACCACGGTGGACGTCCAGGTGACGGTGACGCAGGGACACGCCGCCAGGAGGTTCCGCCAGGCCGCCACCCTGGTGGTGGCTGCGACCAAGATGCTGCGGAGCCCGTCGCACAAGGACTTCGCCGACAGCGACCTGGGTGGCTTCCTGGAGGAGATTTTCGGTAGGGATGCGGTGCTTGGAGGAGGGGGTGGCTGCAGGGGGGCTGTGGGGCGCTGCCGACACCCCCTGACCGTCTGCCCCCTGCAGAACCCGTCACCTTCCAGCGGCTTGAAAGCAGCTACGCCGGGGCACCCGTGTACCGCTACACCCGCTCCCAGTCCTTCGACATCTTCGACATCAACCACAAGTGCTTCGTGCTGGAGTCGCCCACCCAGCTGGTGGCCCTGCACCTGCAGGGGCCCTCCGCCAGCCGCAAAGGTGAGGGGACCACGTCCCTGTCCCCGTCCCTGTCCCTTGTCCCCGGGGAGCGCCCGCTGACCCGTCCCTTCTCTCCGCAGTGAGGCTCAACATCGTGCTGTACCGGCCCCGCACCCGGCAGGGCAGCGCCGGGGCCATGCAGATGCCGGTGGCGCTGGGCATCAAAGGCTACAAGCTCTACATGTCCTGCGTGATGAGCGGCACCGAGCCCGTGCTGCAGCTGGAGGTGAGTGTCCCCAATGTCCCCAGCCCGGCCCCGCGGGGACGGCGCCGCCGCCGCCGCCTCCACGCTGACCCCCGGCTTGTCCCCGCCGCAGGAAGCCGACGTCATGAAGGACATCGACAGCGCCGAGCTGACCCGCTTCATCTTCTACCGCCTGGACAGCCCGGCCGAGGGCACCACGCGCTTCGAGTCGGCCGCCTTCCCCGGCTGGTTCGTCTGCACCTCGCTGCAGCCCAAGCAGCCCGTGGGCATCACCAACCAGCCCGACCAGGTCAACATCGCCACCTACAAGCTGAGCGGGCGCTGAGCCGCCCGCCCCAACCCCAACCGGCAGTCCAGTCGCCGGTTGCCACGCCGTATGTACCGAGTACAGCCCGCGGCGCCGCCCTGCCGCCCGTCTATTTCAGGTGAAATAGCCGCCCTGGGCCCCGTGGGCCCGCCTCGCGCTCCCGTTAGGCTTATTTATTGAGCTGCTACACTTATTTATTGAGCTTGCAGTTATTTATTGTGCTGTTACACTTACCGTGCTGTTACACTTACTTATCGTGCTACGACACTTTTTATCACACCTTTACACTTATTTATTGTGCTGTTACACTTACTGTGATTTTACTCTCATCGTGCAGTTTCACTTATTTATTGAGCTTCTATTTATTGTAATTTTACTTTTTTATTGTGCCGCTACACTTACTGTACTTTTACACTTATTTATTGTGCTATTACACTTATTGTGCTATTACAGTTATTGTGGTGTTACACTTATTGAGGTTTTACACTTACTTATTGTGCTTTTACGCTTTTTATCGTGCTTTTACACCGATTTATCATGCTGAGCCCAGCCCCAGGCCCAGGCCCAGGCCCAGGCTCCAGGTCCCTGACCCCAGACCCAGACCTCAAGCCCCGGGCCTCAGACCCCAGATCCTGGCCCCAGCCCCAGGCCCCGGCCCCAGACCCCAGATCCCAGACCCCTGCCCCAGGCCCCAGACCCCAGATCCTGGCCCCAGGCCCCGGTCCCAGATCCCAGACCCCAGATCCTGGCTCCAGGCCCCAGCCCTGGATCCCAGATCCTGGCCCCAGCCCCAGGCCCCGGCCCCAGATCCCAGACCCCAGACCCCGGCCCCAGGCCCCAGGCCCCGACCCCGGCCCCAGTCCCGCACCCAGCCCCCGCCCCTCCCCCTCGCCCCGCCCCCCGGCACCGCCCTCCCCTAATCTATGCTAATTAATGCAAACGACCGCCATTGGTCCCCGCTCCCACCCACCCCCTCCCGGCCCCGCCCCCTCGGCCCCCACCCTCCTCCCGTCACCGCCCCCCGCCTCCCGCCTCGGCCAATCGCCGCCCTCTGCCCCCCGAGGCCCGCCCCCTGCCGCGCTCTTCATTAGGTGGTTCGAAGGAGGCGGCGGCCAATGAGCGCGGGGCGGGCGGCGGTTAGGGGCGGTGGCCGGGTGATGCGGGACGGGGTCCGGACATGGCGCAGGCGGCGGCTGAGCAGGGTGAGGGCCGGGGGCCCTCGGGGGTCCTCGGGTATCTCCGGAGGCGTTCGGGCATCTCTGGGGCACCTTCGGGAGCACCTTCGGGAGCCCTCGGGTATCCTCGGGGGCCTTCGGGCACCTTCGGAGGTCCTCGGGCACCTGCGGGGGCATCTTCGGGAGCCTTCGGGTATCCTCGGAGGCGTTCGGGCGCCTTCGGGCATCTCTGGGGCATCTTCGGGAACCTCGGGGATCTTCGGGCGGCTGCTGGGCATGGGGCAGGGTCCCCCCCCCCTGTGGGGCAGGGTCCCCCCCCTAGGGCACTGCAGCTGGGCTGTGCTGGGGGTCCTGGGGCTCAGGGGGTCCCCGCGGGTCTGGGGGCTTGGGGTACCGGGGGCTGTGCCACCCCCAGGGCTCTGCGGGATGTTGTGGGGCGGTATTAGGGGATGGGGGGGTTTTGGGGTGTCCTCAGAGCCGTGGGGGGGGGATGCATGGGGGCTGCCAGGTGGGGCCGTGCTGGGAGAGACCCCAGGGTGTGGGGCTGGGGGCGGCTTCCTTGGGGGGCCCTGGTGCCCCCACCCTGCAGCCCTTCCCCAAAAGCGGGGTGTTGGGGGTGGCCTTCCAAGGTACCCCACGATTTTCCTAACTCGCTGTGTTAGCTGAGGGCTTGGTCTCATAGGGGGGCTCAGGGGATGCTTAGGGGATGCATGCACCAAGCAGCGATGGAAGGTGTGAGCTGGGGGGGCCACCGGGGTCTGGCAGAGGGGGTGAGGGCTCCCTGGCAAACCTAGAGAAACCCTTAAACTCCTCCGAAGAAGCTGATGCAAAGCAGAACCAGCAGCTGAGCCTGAAAAAGAGGGGCAGTAGGGAAGGTTGTGCCCGGCCCTCGCCGTAAGGAAGGCCTGCAGAGCGCCGTTACTTGTCACAGCAAAACCAGGCCGGCGGCGCCTGCCCTCTCCTGCAGCCCAGCCGGGTTTGGAGCAGCCCCGTGAGGGCTGCGGAGCTCTGGTGTCTGCTGGCGGGCTGGGGTCCCGCGCTGTGGGAAGCTGCTGGGAACGGCCCTGCGGGGAGCACGGGGCAAAAAATGTGTTCTCGACAGCACTCCGAGTACTGGGGGCTGTGCGTGCCGTGTCTTCACGGAGTCACAGAGTATCCAAGTTGGAGGGGACCCACAGGGATCGTCGAGTCCAACTCCTTGGTTCCCAAAGGATCCCCCAAAAAAATCAGATCACGTGTCTGAGAGCAGTGCCCAAACACTTGTTGAACTCCAGCAGGCCTCAGCGCTGTGACCCCTGCCCTGGGGTGCCTGCTCCAGCGCCCAACCACACCCTGGGTGCAGAGCCTTCTCCTGACATCCAGCGTGAACCTCCCGCATCACAGCTTCAAGCCGTTCCCTCGGGCCCTAACCATCTCCTGATCATTTCCTACCATCTCTTTGCAGACGAGCGCAGGAGGCAGCTCCAGGAGTACCTGGCAGCCACAGGAAAGCTGAAACAGCCGAACACGAAGTAAGTCGCGGTGTGCAGCCTCCCGGCCGGCCTCTGCCTTCTCGCTGCAGCGGCACCCTCATGGGAACGGCCTCATCCCCCGGCCAGGGTGGCCTGGGACAGCTCCGGCCCCTCAGCGCCCCTGCTGTGCTCTCCCTGGCAGCACGAGCACAGGCGTGGTCTCAGCACTGATATTCCCTGCTGGAAATGTCTCCTCTGGGCATCTTCTGAGCCTCCACCAAACCTTCTTATCTCGGGTTTTGAGCACGGCTTCTTGCAGCAAAGGCACTGCTGGGTCTTGAAAAAGGGTCGTCCGAGTTCAAGCGCTGCTTTTGGCAGCCTTCTGGGACAGGCCAGGGTTAGGAAGGGGCTTTTTTTGGTGCACTTAAAAGCACACAAATAGTGAAGCTAGGTGTGACCCCCAGACCTCTTAAGCGAGCCGCCTGGCTGGGCGGCCCCTTTGCTGCTGGGCTCGGTGCCGCAGAAGCCGGGCTGTGCTGCTGCGCTGCCACAAGCAGCCCCTTGCAGGCAGCAAGGCCTCGCTCCGCAGAGCTTTTAATTGGAAGTGCTGAGCGGTTGAGGCTCTGCTGCGGTATTCCTCGTGCTGTTGTGGTGCAAAGGGAGCCATAAAACTCCTCCATGGGGAGAAGACAAAGGGAAGCAGGGCCAGGGACCGGAAAGAGTGAACCAATCCCTGATGCCAGGCTCTGAAAAACACCACAAATAGAATATAAACCAAATTCAGGGTCTTTCTTAATGGCATAGTATGCAATTGGTGCAGAGCAGAGGACAGTACCTTAACTCTCCAGGCTCTTCTGTTGCAGTGAGGTGTCTGCACGGGCGCCAGCCTCGCCTGACAGCTGGGCTGAGTTCCTGTGGTGGTTTTGCTCGGGTGGGCAGCCAAGCTCCACCACAACACACCACCCCTCGTCCCTTCACCACACTAACATCAAACATATTCCTTCACAGTTACTGCTTTCTGAAATTCTTCACGACTTTTACATTCATAATAATCATCCAGTCCATGTTTTGCCCATTAGTTCTCTCAACTATCATCCTTATCTCAAATTCCTCGAGCCCCACGTTGGGTGCCAAAAAGGACTGTGGTGGTTTTACTCGGGTGGGCGGCCGAGCTCCACCACAACCGCTCTCTCACTCCCCCTCCTCAAAGAGGAACGGGGAGAAAATACGATGAAAAGGGCTCAAGGGTTGAGGTTAGGATGAGCAGATTGCACAGTAATTACCGTGACAGGCAAAACAGACTCAGCATAGGGAGATAGTAAGATTTATTGCTTATTACTAACAAGCTAGAGAAGTGAGAAACAAAGGAAAGAAACCACCTTGTCCACCCTCTTCCACCTCCTCCCCCGAGTGGCGCGGGGGAACGGGGGTTATGGTCAGTCTGTAGCGCTTCTTCTCCACCGCTCCTTCTCGGTCACTCTCGTCCCCTGTGCCGTGGGGTCCCTCCCATGGGATGCAGTCCTTGCCAAACTGATCCTGCGGGGGCTGCCCACAGGCAGCAGCTCTTCAAGAACTGCTCCAGATAAGGGTCCGTACCACGGGGTCCATCCCTCAGGAGCACATGGCTCCAACCTGGATCCCCCACGGGCGGCAGCTCCTGCCAGGTCCCCTGCTCCTGTGTGGGCTCCTCTCCACGGGCTGCAGCTCCGGCCTGGAATCTGCTCCGGCGGGGGTCTTCCACAGGCTGCAGCCTCCTTCAGGGCAGATCCACCTGCTCCGCTGTGGGCTCCTCCACGGGCTGCAGCGTGGAAATCTGCTCCGCCGTGGTACACCATGGGCTGCAGGGGGACAGCCTGCTTCCTTGGTCCTCACCACAGATCGCAGGGGACTTCTGCTCCGGCGCCTGGAGCACCTCTCCCCCTTCTTCTTCACTGACCTTGGTGCCTGCAAGGCTGTTCCTCACTCCTCTCACTCTCCCAGCTGCTGTGTGGCGCAGTGTTTTTTTTGTTTTTTTTCCCCTGTCTTAAATATGCTCTCACAGAGGCGCAAACATCACTTACTTACTGGCTCGGCTCTGGTCAGCAGTGGGGCCCTTACCTAACATGGGGCAGCTTCTAGATCCTTCTCACAGAAGCCACCCCTATGGCCCCCTGCTACCAAAACCTTCCCACGTAAACCCACTACAGTTCCCGAGCCAGCTGTGGGAGCAGAGGCTGGGAGAACCCCGCTGTTCCTTGCTGTCAGCGGGCTCCCGTTGAGGACCACGGGGCGCTGGGGACCGTGCTCCTGTTTGCTGCCAGCGGGTGGGCTGCTGAGGGGCTCGCAGCGGGTGCTGGCACGCTCTGAGGCGCCGCTGTGGGGCGGGGAAATGGTGTCCCAGCTGGGCAAGGGGCATGAGCTGTCCGAGCCCGTCGCATCCTGCCTGCCCAGCCCCTCGGCTGCAGGAAGCACTTTGATGGCTTTTCTCGGCGGCGGCGGTCGTGAGCTGTGTGACAGCCCCGGGTGTCAGCCTATTGTGCCACTTTTCCGCTGCCGCACGGGAGAAAAAGAAATGTGACGTGGGGCTTCCTTGGCAGCTTTTTGATTTCGAAAGGCTTCTCATAAGCTCCGGTTGCTGAAACAACCGCGAGTGTTTCAGGTATTGAACCTCTTCTGGAAGAGCTGCTGGATACCCTGATAACTTGTTTGCCTTTCTGCAGGCCCTATTTAAATGACCGGATTAATCGCCTGGATCCACTCCTAAAACCAATTTCTAAACCAGAACATGTAAGTAGAAGAGAAATCTTTTCAGTCTGGTTTTATATTTCACGCTTGAAGCACGTCCAGGCAGAACAGGGTCCACAAACCAGGACAGCGAGTTCCTGACCCCCAACGAGCTGCAGCCAACACGTTGCTAAACAGCTGGCGATAAGACAACTAATTATTTTGCAGAGGAACTCAGTCCGAGGGACTTGCCCTTCATCCGGGTGCTGGCGGGTGTTGTGTTGGCAGCCGCCGTGATGCTGCCGCCCCTTGGGCTGGCAGGGCCGGGGTAGGAGCGAGCTGCTGGGGTCTGAGCCCTCCTCTGGGCCCTGCTGGTTTTGGGGCTGAGCTTGGCCTTGTCTCTCCAGGCTAACAGGAAGAAGAGGGATGCTCTCCCAGATGTGGCGAAGGACGCTCAGAGGGACAGCAAGCTTGCCTCCAAACCCACGCGGCTGGGTGGCCGCGCTGCCCCGCAGAAGTCTTCAAGTGCATCCCGGGGAGTAGCCGTGGTACATCCAGAGCAGCCGGGGAAGAGCACAAAGCTGTCCCTAGGGCTTGTCCTGGGTGTGAACCCTTCTACACAGCCCAGAGGGAGGCTCCCAGCTTCTGCCTCTGGTTCCCTAAACCCAGGAGGGACTGAGGAGACCGCACGTGGCCGCCCCGTTCCCAGGGCACCTTCGTCACTGAGCGAGGGCCTGCAGGAACAGCTAGACTGCAACAAAGAGAACTTCTCAGCACAAGCACCTACAAACCTTGTGCAGAGCAGAACTTTTCAGTCTGATGGAAGCAGTCTCGGGAACAGGAGAGCCTTGGCTCATAGGCAAACCTCAGGCACTGTGTCAAGCACCATCCAGTGCCCAAAGGACAGAATTAATAGCAGCCAGGCTAAGGAAACGCTGATTCAGGACAAATTCAGGAAGTCCCTGCCAAGCTCAAAGAGTGCATCTCAAAAACCAAGTGGCAAAACCCGACCGTTGCAACCCCCTCAGTCGCTTGCTGTTTCTACTAATTTGCTACACAAAAAACCAGCAGTAAAACATGAAAAAATGAGTACAGCAGGGCAACCCGTAGGAAAGCCACTTGGCACGCTTCTGGGGGGAAGTCTTCAGCACTGCAGTAGAGCTCCCCAAGCAAAAAGATCTCCACCAAAGCCTCCAGCCTCCAGCAGGCCCCTGGGGACCGCAAACCTGGGGTCCACGAGGAGCTCCAGCGTGAAGCTGGGCGCCGCAGTGTCGGGGCAAAGGCCCGCAGTTAAAGGGGGGGCAGAGAGGAAGGACGTGAAGGTGCCGCGCGGACACACGGCAGCGTCCCGAGCGAGAGCCGCTGTGGGCCGGCCTCACAGCCCCAAAACTCAAGCGGCCGAGAGCAGGAGAGAGAGGCTGAACCCGGAGCTGCTGCAGGCGCGTGGGGTGCACGCGGGGCGCGTCCCCAAGACCCAGACGGCTGAGGATCGGAGGTGAGTAGCGCCTCGGGCTGGCTCCGTCCTCGCCTCCAGGGGACAGCAGAGCACAGAGCTGCTGAGCGAGCTTCCACCTGCAGGGCCGGGCTCCCTTGGCCGGCTGCTGGATGGAGGAGGGCAGGATGGGGTTTGGTGCTGCTCTGGGCTCCCCTTTCCTCCCGGCGGTTCAGCAGTCCCCTACTGCACATAACGCAGCCGGCAGTGGATGTGGTGGCTGCCCGAGGAGAGCATGCAGCTGCTCTCCTGTTCAAAAATCTTCAAAACACACAAACTCGGGTGGGTTTGCCTTGCCCGGCCTGGCTCGGATGAGTTTTTAGGATAGCGTTCCCCCCGAGCAGCTGAATCTGGCTAGAGAGATCCAAGGGGAAGACGGGCAATAGCCCGGTGGGTCAGAAAGTGGTGGTAACAGCGATCCCTTGGTCCTTCAACAGGAGACAACTGGAGCAGTGGTTGGCATCCAAAGGCAAGTCCTACAAACGGCCACCTATGACGCTGCCCCAAAAAAAGCCAGAGAGAAAGAAGCTGCCCTTCTGGAGCACTGTCAAGGAGGAAGAGAAAGCAGAGAAGCCCGAGCAGCTCCACTTGGACAAAATCAACAACCTGCTAACTGAGTACCTGAAGCTCATCGAGGAGGTGTGGATGGGAAGGGGGCAGCTTTAGCAGGCTCCTCTTCCCTTGGAGCATCCCAGGAGATGAGGGCCATGTGCTCCCAGCAGCACATGGGTTTAGAGCAAGGATTCTTGCTTGTCTTGGGAAAAGTAAAAGTCCTAATGCTTCATTCACTCCTGGAGTTATGGGGATAGGCCAAAGGCACACAGGGCGATGACAAGGACAACAGTGACACCCGGTAACGTGGCCTATGTGTGTCCCTGTTGTCCCGGTACCGGTCTGCAGCAGGATTTCTGCGGCAGCTGCCTAGGCTGTGTGAGCCACCCCGAGATGTGTCCCTGGTGGACATCGCCCCTGGCAATGCCACCTGCTAGCCCAGCACCGGGGGCTAGTGGCCCTGCTAGTGCCTGTGCTGGCGAGCCTCTCCCTCAACATCCCCCTGCAAGTGCTCATTTTACTGAGGGGGAAATGGAGGCAGAGAAATTACCTGTCCACGGTCATGCAAGAGACTTGTAAAAAGCAAAATCCAGGCTCAGGCCCTGCCTCTTTTGCCTGGGAGCGCTGGGGGAACAGAGGCACGCCGGCAGCTCCCGGCACGCAGCTCCGGCCCTCGTGGGTAGGCCCGCTCTTCACACCTCGTCCTGGTTTTGCAGGGTGTCCAGTCAGAGGAGTTGTCTGCAATTCTGTCCCACGAGCCCCGAGCAGAGAAATGCGCCAAGTTCTGGATCTGCAAAGTGAAGCTGCTCGCCCGGAGCGGCCCCTTTGACGTGATGGAGCTGTACGAAGCCGCAGTCTGCGCCGGTGCTACCGTGAGTGGGGCGCGCTTCTCCTTGGTGGCTTCCTGCAATCCCTGCCCTGTGCCACCGGGTTGCATCGAGACATGGGGCAGATTTTGGGATTGGATTCCAGAGGAGGGCTGGGAGGCCGAGTGCCCTGGGCTGTGGCTGGAAGCAGCGCGATGGCAGCTCCATGCCTGGGCGGTGTAACAGCAATGTCTGGTGGGATTTACCAGCTGGGGTCTGTCTGCCCCGCAGCGTGCTCGCAGATCTGACTTAGGGAAGGGCACTGCTGCAGCCGTCAGCCTTTCCCTCCAGCACAGGGTGCAGCAGCAGCAACCTTTTCTCCTGTTCTCTTTGGACTATTCTTTGTTCCTGAGTCACGCCTGCCTTGACCTGTGTTCGGCTTTTCTTGCAGCCACTCCAGGAGCTCAGAGAAGTTGTTCTTGATATTCTGAAGACTGCAGGCCAACCACCAGGAGGTAACGCGCACGGAGGGGCCGGCTGGCAGGCTGGGGCTCCCTGCTGCTGCGGGCAGGGAAGCAGTACGGTTTGCAGCCTGTCTCAGCGCCCTGTGTCCCTGTTGACTTTGATGGTGACAGAGCGTTGTGAAAGTCCAGAATCCTGATCTCAGAAATGGGGCAGGATTCCTCTGCCAGGGCCAGGCCTCGGCCCAGCACGCCTCTAGCGAGGTGCCCTGGGCTGCGGCCAGAGCGCTGCAGTGCTGTGAGCCCGCTCCAGCTCTGCCCCCTCTATAACTGTGCTGCCCTTTTCCTCTCTCCTGTCAGGGGAGAAGGCTGAGCAGCCCGCACCCTGGGAGCCCACAGCGCCTTGCCTGGCAGAGAGGCAGCACACGGAATCGACTCCCAGCATGGCAGGGAGCTCCCTGCCCAGCCTGCCCGTCTCCTCCATCAAACTGCAGGTTACATCCGTACCCAGGTGAGCGGAGCTGCCCGCTGCTGCCAGCAAGCACCTTCTCCCCGTGCCAGTGCTCCTGCCTGCTGGGTTTACCTCACGGCTCTTCTCCCCGCAGGGGAAGGGAGCTGCCAGAAGGCCAGGAGCTGAAATTCCTGACGCCAGTGCGGCGCTCGCTGCGGATAGAGAGGGCAGTGAGCTGCTACCCGGTGATGCTGAAGGACCACGACCCTGTCGTGTCATCCCTCAATGAAATCCTGGATGACGACGAGGAGACACAGTACTTTTTCCGGAAAAACAAGGCTTTGCCGGAGGTGGCAGAGGTGGAGGTTTTGAAGTTGTAGCCCCGAAGTGCTCCCCGAGGGGCGCAGGCTGCTGGCTCCCCCGTGCTTCCTGCTGTCATGCACTTACTTCACGCACTTCTCTTGTTTCCTCTCAGATGTAAATACGTAGGGGCGGCATGTAATTAGCCTTTTCCACTGTTTTCAAATACTAAAAAACTTTCAGCAGAGATGCAGCGTGGCCTAGTGAGTAGTGTGTGAGGTCCGGGATGGGAGGCTTGGGCTCCATGCCCTTGGGGCTGCCCTTGGCTCTGCTCCGATGCACGCCCTGGGGTTAGTGCTGTAGGACATCGTTCGGTCCCTGCGATGCTCCAGCACCTCCTGGTGCTTCAGGAAGTGGTGTCCCCAGGGCTTTGCTCCAGTGCCCCACCTGGCCGACGTCTCCCCGCCAGGAGGCATGCACAGACGCTGTCCTGGACATCTGGAGCCACACATGGCGGCACCAACCGTGCCAGACTCGTGCCGTGCTCTGGCCCCCAGGAGAGGTTGGAGGTCCTGGGGTGCCCGAGGGATCGCAGCAGCTTGGGCACGGGCCCCCCCATGGAGGCAGCTATCATACACAGACAGTGGTCTGCCTCCTTTTGGGGGTCCTTGGGGTTTGCCAGGCCTGAGCTCCATGCGTGGCAGGGGCTGGGGGAGGCCAGGGGCCACAGCCAGGCCCTGTTGGTGCGCTCAGGACCCTTCTGGCAGCACGGCCCCATTTCCCTACGGTGAGGGGGTGAAACGGTGCTGCCGCCATAAAGCACGGGGCAGAGCCCCATCCTTCGTCTTCCTGTCTCACCACAGCCGCTGCTGGCTTCACTCAGCATCTTTATTGGGAAGCCTCGATGGCTGAGGTACTGTATCTGGAGGTCCTGGTGCAGGATGTGGCCCTGCTGGCAGCGAGGGGGCTGGCTCAGGGCTGCCGCCCCCTGCCCAGGGGCCTGCACACAGTCCCAGCTGCTGGATTAGGATTTGGGAGTCGTGCTTTGCTCTCATCTCCCAAGCTCTGGGGCAAAAGTTTTCCTCATAACTGATTTTATGTCTCTTCCACTCTACGATACCAATAAAGCTTAGCCAGGAGTTAAAGAACCTTTTATAAATAAAGGGTGAAAACAGAAGAGAGGAGAAGGGCACCGCTGTGCGGGGACAGGACGGGGCCACCGATTGTCCTGCAGGCAGCTTTGGTCCTCCAGGCTCACTGAATGCCCTCGGGGGGCTGGCACCCACCGGATCGGCAGCCAGCGGTGCTGCTGCGGGCTCAGGCCTCGCCATCCTCTTCCTCCTCCTCCTCTTCCTCCCCGCTGGAGTCCTGGGGGACCCCTGTGACCTGAGACAGGGGGGGGGGGGGGGGGGGGGGGCTCAGTGGGCACAGGACCCAACTGTCATCAGGGTGCCGGTGCAGGGCCAGCTGCAGCACCAGGACTTGCCCACCTCCCCGGCGTCCACAGGGCCGTGCTCCACCGTCGACTCGTGGGCCATCTGCAGCGGGGAGAGGGGTGCCGAGAGGGGCTGGCGCCCAGCACCCGACAGGCTGGGGTCTGCCAGAGCCCCCTCAAGGCAGGGAGGGAAACTGAGGCACGGCGTGGGGGCAGGACCTGCGTACCAGGACGGAGGGTGCCCGGAAGAGATAGCTGAAGGGATAGTAGAGGAAGTTGACGAAGGAGGCGGCGTAGAGGTCCGCGTAGCGCATCAGCTGGTTGGCGAAGAGGGTCTGGCGCGAGCCGCAGCGGAAGAGGCTGCCCATCTTCCCGTAGCACATGTCCATCTCGTGCGTGACTTTCTGCGGGCACAGCGGGACGGTCAGGGCACCCGGTGCCCCGCGCTGGGGTGCTGGATGCGGGGGCACAACTGGGGATGGGGGCCCCGGGCGTCACCTGGATCCGACGCTTGATGGAGCTGATGTCCGGGCGCTCGCTGCTGCCGCTGTCCAAGTGCCTGCGGTGGGAGCGAAGCCCTGAGCGGGGGGTCTCACAGCTCACCCGAGGGTCCTCCACGTGTCTCCTCCAGGTCTCTGCACACCGTGGTGCCTCATCCACAGCCCCCCGTGCCCACTCACTGGTACAGCTCTGCCAGGAAGAGGTCCAGGCTGCGCAGCTCCTCAAACAGCTCTGCAATAGCAAAGGGTCCAGCTCAGCACAGGCACCGGCCCCGGCACAGCCACCACAGGGTGCTGGGACACGTCCTGCCCTGCTCGGCTGTCCCCGGGTCTGCTTTTGTCACCGAGGGGGGTTGGAAGTCCCAGGCCCCCTCCGTAGCTGTGCTGCCCCAGCCAAGCCCTGCTCACCGCTCTTCTCCGTCCACACCTGCAGCTCGCGGGCCAGCTCGGGCACCACCAGGAAGGTGCGCCAGCCCTGCCGCTTCTTGGACTTGAGGATGTCCCCGAAGATGTGGTCCCCCATGTACAGGATGTCTTTGCCCTTCACGCCCAGCAGGTCGCACACCACGTCCGAGGAGCCTGCGCCGGCCACACGTCAGGGCACGGCACTGCCGTGTCCCCGCGCCACCGCGCAGCCCGGCCGGGCACTCACCACCGGAGTAGACGGTGCAGTGCTGGAGGGGGCCGGTGTACGTCCCGATGCGCAGCTTCCCCGTGTCCTGTGGGCAAAGGGGGCCCCGTGGTGGAGCCGTCGCCTGCGCCGAAACCACCGGGCTGTGCCCACGCGGTGCGAGGGGTTCGGCGGCAGGAGGGTGGCACGCGGCGGCCGGGTCCCCACCGTGTTGACTTGGCGCAGGACGGTGCCCTCGGCGAAGAAGAGCGGCTTGCGGGTGTCCACCACGATGAGGTCGAAGTAGGAGCGCCAGGGGCGCTGCGGGGTCTCGGCCTGCCGGGGAGCAGGGTACGGGGTGGGGGTAGGGGTGACGAGAGGGTGTTATGGATGGCAGGGGGGCTGCCAAAAGCACCCCCAGCACGGCCTCACCTTGTCCCCGTCACTGAAGTCAAACAGGTAGGACATGATGGCCTGCAACGACAGCCGGGGTCACCGCCACCATCCCTCAGGAGGGCAGCATGTTGGGGGGGGGGGGGCTGTGCTCTGTGCCCCCCCCCAGATGTGAGGGTGCTGCTACTCACATCGGTGTAGTTGTAGTCGCTGTTGGTGGCCAGGAAGACCTTCCCCACTTCCTTCATGCGGCTCAGCAGCAGGGGCACGCGGGGCTGGCGAGGGCAGAGTCAGGGCATTGGGGGCCGGGTGGGGGGGGCCACAGGGGGGCCTGGCTTTGGGGTGGGGGGGCTCACAGACACTCACGTCTTTCACCACGTATTTCTCCAGGTTCTCCAGCGTCTTCTCCTTCAGGCAGCCCTGCAGAGGGGACGGGTGGTGGGGGCTCAGCACAGTGCCAGGATACAGACATTCGTTCCCCCCCCGTTCCCAAAAACCTTCTGGGGGTGAAGCCGTGGCCATGGGGTTCCCCCACGCATGGGGTCCCCGAACCCTGCCCGCGGCACCCACCGAGAGGTGGACTTGGTCCATGGCCTCGCGCACGTCCTGGAACATGCTGCGGAAGGACATGAAGAGGTTCCCGTGCTTGTAGCCGGTGTCGCAGCTGCAATTGGGGGGAAAAATGGAGTGTGAAGGTGACGGGAGACCCCCTGAGACTCCCTCCTCACCCAGACTGCCACTGGGGGGTGCCACGTCCTGCCCCCACCCCCCCATTTCCCTCTTACTTGATGTATCTGGAGCAGTTGGTGAAGAAGTCCACGAGGCAGGCGTAGAGGTAGGTCTCTGCCAGGGAAAGGGGCCATGAGTGGGGGCAGCGCCACGGGGAGGGCTCGGGGGGTGGGGGTGTGGGGGGGGGTCACTCACCCGTGAGGTTGAAGAGGGTGTTGAGGATGTGGAAGCGCTTCATGTCATCCCGCTGGATGAACTTGTTGGGGTAGTAGTGGAGGATTTCCGCCCTGGGGAGGGGGCACGGAGCCGCTGAGCGCTGTGGGGGGGGGGCACCCGGCCGCATCCTGCCCCTCCAACCGCAACCCAAAACCTCACTGCCTGGACACCGAGGGACCCCTGTGACCCCCCCGAACCCAGAACTCACCCCTTGAGGAAGCGGAAGCCGTGGGCGCAGACCAGCAGGTTCCCGTGCGAGTCCACCTTCAGCAGGTTCCCGTACAGGGCGTCGAACACCAGCCCCCTGCGGCACGGAGCCCCGTGAGCGCAGCATAGGACTGGGGGGGTCCCGGCGCCCCTGCCACACGCGCGTCCCCCCCGGTCCTGTCCCCGAAGCCCGCCAGCACTCACCGCGTGGGGAAGGTGGGGTCGTACTTGTAGGCGAGGATCTCGTGGGGGTACCCGATGGAGACGAGGTGCTCCAGCAGCAGCTGGAAGGCCAGCTCCTCGTAGTCGGGGGACTTGTACACTGCAGCGGGCAGGGGGGCGGCGTGGGTGCGGGTTGAGGGGGGGCAGCACCCCAAAATCTGTCTCTGTCCCCCCCTCTTTGCCCCACGCACTGGCCAAGGTGTAGTCCATGTCGAAGCCGAAGCACTTGATCTTCTCCAGCGCCAGGCTGCGGTTCACGAAGATCCTGGGGGCGACCGGGGCTCAGCGCTGGAGGGGTTTGGAGTGCAGCGGGGGGGCACAGAGCCCCGCAGCAGGTGCCCGGTCCCTTCCCCAGCCAAGGGGCCCCACGGAGAGTTATCAGAGCAGAAAAAGGGGCTTTTCATCAGAAAAAAAAGGGGCTTTTCAGTAGGAAAAAAGGGCTTTTCAGCTGGAAAGGGAGCCGCAGGGGGCTGGGGGCGCAGGGCATGGAGCCCCCCCGTTTGGCTGGCCCCTCGCACGGCCTCACCACGAGTGCATGGGGCCCCCCATCCCCGCTGCCCCCCCGGCCCCTACCCCCAGCTTTGCCCTCCCAAATCCTCCCCCAGCCCCTCCGGCCCCCCCACACCCCCGGTACCCCCCCCCCAGCCCCACCGGTGCTGGCAGTCCCTCCGCAGCGCCCGGGGGTCGCCCTGCCCCGGGCCGGCCGCCGGGCCCCGCTCGCCCTCGCTGCCCATCACCGCCGCCTCCGGCCGCCTCCGGCCTCCGCCGTTTTAACGGGGCCCCGCGCCCCGCCCCTGCCCCGCGGCCCCGGCCCGGCCCCCGGTTCCCCCCCGGCCCCGGGGCAGCGGCGCCCTCCCACGGCCGCGGCCCCGACGGCGCCAGGCGGCTGCGGGCAGCCCGGTGCCCCCGGGCAATCATTAACCGGGGGTCAAGGCCCGGCCCCGCACCGCCCCCGGCCTCTCCCCCCCCCTGCCCCATAGGGCGGGACCCCTGGGGAAGCGCCCCCCAAAACCCCCCAGGCCCCAAGCACCGTGGGCCTGGAACCCCGGGGCTGGGAGCAGGGGGAATCGCACACCCCCCGAGGGCTGGTGGTAGGCTTGGCCATGAGCCCCACTGAAACCAGTGAGGATTTGGGGTCAGCCCCAGGTGCGGGGCTGCGATAAGCCCCCGCCACGTCCCATGACAGGGGAGGCCACGTGGGGCCCTTATCAAGGGCCCCAGGCCCTGCTCACACCCAGGGTGTGGGGGGATAGCCCTGTGAAATGGGGGGGGACAGCACCCCCAGCCCCAAAGCCCCCCCCCAAAAAAAAGAGAGGCGCAGCACTGGCATACGAAGGAATTCTTTATTGAGTCCGAGGTAGCAGCAGTGAGCGAGGGCTGCGGTGTGGGGGGGCCCCAGGGCTGCCCCCCAGCCACAGGGGGACAGGGGGCAGCGTCACCACTGCAGATGGAGGCAAAGCTGAGCACAGCGCAGCCCGCAGCCCCCAGCCCGGGGCGAGGACCAGCAGCATCGACCGGTCCTCCTTTTGAGGAGGAATCACTGCAACGGGATCTGAATTAAGTCATGAGAAATAAAAAAATAAAGTGGCCTCCCATCTCACTGCTAATCTAAAGCTACAGAGCAGTGGGACAGCCACGCCTAGGGCAGGCACAGGCTCACAGCTGCACGCCCCTTCTAAAAACTTAGCGCCAAAACCATTAAAAAACACAAAGATACTTCAGTGACAACACTAGGCAGAACGGAGGGGAGCCCTGTGGACGAGGACAGGCCTACAGCACGCCGGGAGGTGCCGGGGGAGCACGCCCGGCTCCCTCGCAGTCGGCAGCAGAAAGCAGGCACAGCGCGAGCGGCGAGGGGCCCGGGGCCACGGGCAGCAGCAGATGCCTCACACTCCCAGGATGGCGTACTTGAAGACGGCCATGATGGCAGCGCTGATGAGGCCCGAGATAGGCACAGTGACGAACCAGGCCATGAAGATGTTGCGGAAGAGGTGCCAGTCCACTGCCTTCCTGGAGCGCAGCCAACCCACGGAGACCACCGAGCCCACCTGCCGAGGAGCCGGCCCCATCTCAGCACAACCCTCGCCATGGGGCTGCCCCACACACTAAGCCCACAGCCCCCTGTCCACACCCAGAGGCCCCAGTCCCATCCCCATGTCACTTCCCCAGCAGGGGGATCCGGCACAAGCCCCTCACCACCACCAGCTCCCTCATCCCAGAGGCTCACAGCTCTGTTTTGGGGGCTCAGCAGCAGCCCGTCCCCCATTAGCAACAGGATCCAGAGGAGGCCAGGCTCGTCCTTACCTTGCAGTGGGTGGTGCTGATGGGGAGGCCCACATTGGAGGCGATCACCACAGTCAGGGCAGACGCCAGCTCGATGCTGAAGCCACTGTGGACACAAAAGGTGTGGGAATGCAGCAGGGGCTGGCGCCAGGACCCCTGTGCCCTCCGGACCATGAGGACGATTTGGCCCCAGCCACAGCTGGGGGCTGCTCCCCCCACAGTGCCCAGGCAGATACTGCACAGCAGGACCAGCTCCTTGCCTGGGACCGACCCCTCCAGGGCAGCAGGCTGGAGCACAGCCCCTGCAGCAGGGGTCAGCAGGCAGGGAGGCATTACAGGACCACGCCTGTCCCAGGTAAAGCACTAGAGGGATGTGAGAAGAGCCCTTCTCACCTCATGCAGGGCTCTGGGAGCAGGTTGCGGTTCCACCCCTGCCTTACCTTGACGGTGTGATAGGAGTCAGGTCCTTGCCCATCGTCTGGATGACTCTCCGTCCCCACACCCACAAACCGATGCAAATCCCCACGCCGCCGTACAGCAGCAGCCAGATGGGAGTTGCCACTTTCGTAGCCACATCACCCGTCTGATAGACGAGGTAGAGCGCAACCAGAGGGCCGATGGCATTGCTGCAAGAGGAAGGCAACCCTTAGCTAGCACACCAGCTGAGCAGGGCAGCGCCCTCCCCACAGAGCCAGCAGGAGTGAGCTGGCCGGCTAGCTCCACTGACCTGACATCATTGCCACCATGAGCAAAAGAGCCAAAACAGGCAGTGAGGATCTGCAGGAACTGGAAGAGGAGGGACACCTCAGGCTTGTCCTGGTCATGCCATTCCTCCAGGGAGCTGCTGCTGCCCTTCCTGTCGCTGATGCCCATCTCCACCTGGGCAGCGTTCAAATCCACATCAGCGGTGGGGTGCGTGTCCGCCACCGCGTTGCAGTAGCTGGTGTAGCTGTCCATGCGCACCCTCTTCTTGGTGTCTGCCGTGGGCCAGGTCAGCTTCTCCATCTCCTCACCCTTGGGCTCCCCCTCCCTGGCCCGGAAAGAGTCCAGGGGCATGCCGCAGATGGCCATGGTGTAGGATGTGTAACTATTGTTGCGGCGCAGGGGCTTGTCCCCCGAGTCCCCCATGCAGTCCCCCATTTTGGCAAGGTGCAGTTTATGCAGCAGCTCCTTGTAGAGGCCGGAGTCCTTGTGCACGGTGTGGTACTGGTACTGCCCGCTGGAGCTCATGTGGTGGCTCACGGCCTGGTTGAACTGAACAAGGTTGCCGTTAGGCAGCTGCACAGCTCCTGCTGAGGGAAAAGGGGTGGAAATTAGCGCCCAGGAACCCACAGACTCCAGCACCCCCCCCCCGCCACCCTCCAGTGCTCACCACTGTCAACGTTGGTCTCCTTCAGGTCGACGCTCGGGAGCCTCTCACGCTCTGGGGCCTCCTCCAAGTCCCCCAGGTTGAAGGACACCGTCCTCTCCTCCACAGCCACCCGGTGCGGCGCAGGCGACACCGCCTCGGCTATGGGGCTCTTGGCATTGCCCGGACCATCGCCCAGAGGCACCTTGGGCTCCTCGTGGTCTTCCTTCAGACTGCTGTTCTTCTCCATCAAGGGGCTTTCAGAAGGACTTGATTTAATCTCTCCTGCCAAGAGAAGCAGATGCCATAAGGCCCCTGCCCTCTGCCAGAGCCACACCTGCCCTGCTGCCTGCAGGGCAAGCCTGCACCCCTCAAGACTCAGATTTATGGCAGACAAATTGGCTTCTACCTCCCCAGCGCTGAACTTTGGTAGCTGCCCCCTCCCACCCCAATGCTCTCCAGTCACACCTTGCCCAACACTCAGCAGCCAGACTGTCACAAGCCAGCTCATCTCCTATTTTTAGCCCCCGCACACCCACACCGGGTGTGGTGAGCACCATTACGGGGCTGTTACTGGTTATTCCGAGGGCAGAGATTCCTCTTCCAACAAACAAGCCATGTTTGTCTCAGTCTGTGCCTGGCTGTGCCCCCTCCCCTGCTGCCAGCACCCCCGGGCAGTGCAGCTCCTGAAGCCGAGGGGAGCACCCAGACAGGGCCCAGCTTCTCTCCCGGGGCCCCCCTGAACTTCTCCATCCTCTCCCCACTGCCAGGGGCCCAGCTCCAGCTCCTGCCGCTGGGCTGCAAACCCAAACAGCCCGGCTTGCCAGGAGCAGCCTCCAGCTTCCCCGGGCAGCTTGGTTTCCTGCTCCGAGGGGAGCCAAGCCAGTGCCTCACCAAGCCCAGGAAACTGAGGCTGTCCCAGCTGGGAACTTTGCTAACAGCGGCTGGAAAAAGGAGCTTGGCACATCCAGACACCTCTACCACCACTGCCGCCCACCCTGGCACCAAGCCCCCACCAGCCACCAGCCCCCAGCCCCGCACACAGCAGCTGAAGGCAGGGAGGAGCTGCGCGAAGCTCCAGCAGCTGGAAGCATTTCAAGGGCAGCCATAAAGCTGTTAGTCACACCCCAGCCACGCCAGCCTGACAAGGACACTCGCTATCCCCTCACCTACATCAAACAAGGAAGCTGACTGCACGCAGAGCTCGTGTGCGAGACCCCGCACAGCTCAGAGCTGCCTGCGCTGTTAGAAAGGTGCCGGGACTGCTGTTCTGGATGCCTTTCAACAGACATTTCTGCCACGGGGAAAGGATTTCATAAGATTACGCAGCTCTGACTTGCTATCTGCAGCTGCTGGGCCAAAGATTGATCACCAGGTATGCCCGGGATTAAAGGTTACGCCAGCTGACAGCCTCACTGCCTCCTGCCCCAAGCTGCAGCACCAAGCACAGCTCGGGATTGCCCTGCCCCTGCCCAGCAGCTGCCAGACAGCAAAACGCTGCTCTGAGGGTTTTTTTGGGGTCTTGGCAACCCCCAGGTGCTGCTGCTGGTGGTGAGGAGCATGCAGGGCCCAGCCCATGGGTTGGTGAGATGCACCCGGTGACTCAGGGCTGGCAGAGCAGCTTAAGTGATAACTGCAGCTAAGGATCCCTGCTAATAACAGCCCCGGGGCTAATGAGGTCTCCCCGCTGCGAAAGGAAGTTTGTTAGTAAGCGCGCCCTTCCCCAGAGGATCACAAAGAAGCAGGTACTTACGTTCGATTTTCTTCTTCATTCTCGGACATACAAAGAACCAGACGACGAGAGCACAGACAACAGCACTCCCCGCCGAAATTAGGAGGATACCCCAGAGAGGAAGTTTGTCAAAGCCCAGCACTAGGAAATAAAACAATGGATCTTGAAAACCCCAGGGCCACAGCCCCCTCCGTGTACGACTTTGCACTTGGGCGTGCGGAGCTCCTCCACCTGCAACGCCCGGGCTGGCCGGCACAGCGAGCTTCCAATTTAATGGGAAATCCACTGCTGACCACACGGAAACCAAGAGCTTAGCGCACGTGGAGCCCCACCAGGGTACAATCTCCCCCACCAAAAGCTAATCTCTTTCACATGCTCAGACACTCTCCCTCCTCCCTCCCGCAGCCAAACCCGATTAGCGCCCGGTGTGCATTCTGCCTGAGCACCGACAGGAATACTCGCAGCCGGCTCGGCTGCCGCCACGCACAGCCCCGTGTCCTGCCTTGCTGCAATGTCACAGAAAAACGCAGCCAGGCTGCCGCAGCAGGCAGCGCTGCCTCCCCTGGCAAGCCGGGCTGGGAAGCCGGGCGGAGAGCAAAGGCAGGACCTCGGCTGCTCCCACCGGAGAGCCGGGCTGCCCCCAGCACCTCTCCCAAGGTGATTTCTCTGCCACGCGAGTGCCTGAAACCTTCCGAGAGGCACCCAAGGTGTTCAGTGACCCAGTTCCGAGCGCTCCCACACGCAGCGTGACTTTTAGCAGGCGCTTACGCCTCACAGTCTGCTGCAACCCGCCAGGAGACGGAGCGCTCGTGATGGCTCAGCTCCTGCGCCTCCTGCTGCAGCCAGCAGCCCTCCGCTCCCCACGCACCGGCAGCGCCCACACCACCGTAATGCGCTCCGTTAACCTGCGAGCCCAGGGCAGCCTCCAACGACCTGGCTTGCCAAGGGCTACAAACCCCGCAGGGAGCAGCACGAGGCTTCGCCCCCTCCTCCAGCCAGGCACTCGGGCTGAACACGAATCTACCTGGGGAGGCCGAGCTGTGAACCGACCCGGAGCAGCGCTGCTGCTCGGCAAGCCTCGGTGCCTCTCAGCCCTGGGGCTCCCAACCTCCTCCTCTTCCTCACCCGTGCCTGCCGGGCTGGACACCGCACCGGGCACACCAAGGGGAGGGAGCTGATGACCCTCGCGAGCCTTCCAGGCACTGTTTACAGAGAAAACCCTCAAAAGCCTCAAAAAGCTCTGCCTCCTGTCAGCCTCCAGCCTCCAATGACCTCTTCCACTGTTCCACAACAGGAAACCCACTCAGACTGAAAACAGCTCACGCCGGGTTACTCTGACTGATGGAAGTTATGATTTGGTATTTTTCCCCACCAGCCTGCCTTTCGGCTCTGCGGGTACGCCGCTCATTACGCCCGTGCCAAGCGGGCGGGCGACGGGGGCCGTGCCTTTCCCGTCCTGCCCGGCTCTGTCCCCCTACACAACAGCCAAACAAACATTTCAATTTGGTGTTCCCAAAGGGCTTTCAAACTGCAGCACGAACTCCTCTTCTCAGTACAGGTGCCAGCTGCAGTGCGCCAGCTCTTCTCGCCAGGAAGTCTCAGGGATAATTAGTTTATTCTTAGGGCCCAGGTGAACAGAGAGGCCACGGGCTCCACGCCCGGCCTCCGGCCCTGCTCCTAGCCTCACTACCAGAGAGCGGGGAGCCCAAGGAGCCTCCCGGCAGCAGCTGGTACCTGAGTTTAGCACAGGTTAGAGAAGGAAGGGGAAGTCGCGTTATCTGCCAGTGCCGGGGAGTCTAAGGAGAAAGGTCTGTGGGGGTTTAGTTTGGGCAGGCCTCTGGCTGGGAACTATCTAGTACAGAACTCAGCGCACGCTAGCCTGCCGCCTTCTGTAACCGGCACAGGCCAGCCGCCTTCTAGGAGAATTCAGCCCTGAAAAGCAAAAAGGGGTAAATCGTGCATTTAATGGAGGCTTTGTAAAGAATTCCAAAATTCAGGTTCAAGTATTCAGACGTGTACTTACAGGGCGCGCCGGTATACATGATGGAGAAGAGGTTGATCCCCACGGTACAGGCATAGAAGACAGGCAGAGCTCGCAAGCCGTTGGGGACGGGGTCCGCCTGCAAGACAAGGTCGGGAGCTGCAGGAACCCAGAGCTCAGCACCACTGGGGCTGTGCAGCACAGGAGTGGCCACCCCCAGCCCCATCGTGAGGCTCCCCTCGCCTTCGACCCTGCAATGTGCCCCCAGCCACAACCAGGAGCTGCAGGAAGCCTCCCCGCTGTGCTCCGCTTGCACCGACCGGGGGGCACCTCGGGGCCCCTGACACCCCCTGCACACACACGCAGGCTCTTGCAGCCCTTCCTCCGGCTCCAACCTCCCAGGATTTTTCACCTGACCAGGCGCTTTCAGACAAAGCCATCTGCCAGACAAAGGTTTTGCCTCTCTACAGCTGACTCGGGCTGCACAAGGAAGTCCACCACCCACGAGCAGCTTATTCAGCCTCATACCTGCGCAGAGAGGCCCTCGCCCCAGCAGCAGGAGCACTTAATCTCTGCCGCTGCCCGGCAATCCGGGTCCCGTGCTGATGCAAGCGCACGGAGCGCTGCTGACCGCGGCGAGGGGCCGCAAGCAGCCGGTTCCGTGCCAGAGCCGCTGGACAACGGGCAGCACGAGGGGCAAGCACGGCTCTCAAAGGCCGGTTACGCAAGGTTACTCCGACAGCAGTGACGCCGGATTGTTTTAAAGGGTTGCCAGGCAGAAAACAGCAGCGATACGATCTTAACATCTCTTGAAGCAGAAGTAGTTAGATCCCAGCCCTAAACTCATTTAAGTCATTAAACTCAAATGCGCAGAACAAACTGATTACACAACAATGCTGGAGTTGGCTCCCCTGGACGGCTGGCTGGATGTCCCTCACCGGCAGCGTCGCGTGCTTCACGGAGGTTTGTCACCTCCAAAAGGTGACAATTAAAGCTGCCACCCCCATTTCCAACATTTTGGGTGCCAATTCCCTTTTCCTGGACCTCCACACCCTTCAGACAGGGGAAGTTTGTTCTCAAGCCCCACCAGAGAGCCCCTGGAGCCTCATGGCCCCACCAGGAGGCTGCTGCCACCTGGCACAGTTTTAAGGCAGAGAAGAACCTGGAGCAATTTGCCTGAGGAGCTTCAGCTTTCACCCCCAAACTTGGACTTTGGCTCCCAGGCCAGGCACTGCACACACGGTGACCAGGAAAAGGACACCAGGGCTCCCTGGGTGCCGTCCTCAGGGTGCGCTGCCCCAAGCACAGCCCCTGCGCCCCCCGAAGCAGCTTTAGACCTGCTGCTCGCAGGTGGCTTGGGATGGAAACACTGCTCCTACGTACGGGAAGCAGCAGTTCCTCTGTAGGCTAATGCCAGAGGAGATCACACAAGCTGAAGGAAGTGCAAATTGGCACGGCCACAAGTCGTGCCTCTCGGCGTACAGCAGCACCTAGAGAGGCACAAGAACCCTGCCCGGCTTCAGAAGAATGAAACCGGCAGAAACTGCTCTGCTTCGCGGTGATACAGAACCACCTGAAGGTGTGGGCTGCCCAGCCAGCCTCTCCTGGGGGGAAAGCGCAGTTTCCACAGCACCAGGGACGATTCAAAAATAAAGCCATCTCTTGTCAGTCATTGCCTTCATCTGCAGCATGGCTCACCCTCGCACCACGAGCCAAGGAAAATCCTGACAAGAAGCTCTGATCTTATCAATTCCAGGCTGCTTTGCTACTTGGAAGCTGCAGCTGGTTCTGCTCCAGCCAGGCAGGGGACACTGCCAGCCCAGATGTTTTGGAGGAGGTAAGCGAAGCCTCCTTATCTCCTGGGCTCCACTTCACAGAACAAGTGCAGCTCTCGTCTTCCCCTAGGTCCCTTCAGCTCCTCCTGGACGGGTGCCCACTCAAGGCTCACCACCAGCACACATCCAAACCCATGCACCTGCATGACTTCTGACGCACATAAGCCACCCAGACATGCTAACAGGCACGCTGGGAGCCCCCAGCAGTCCCCGGGCTGTCACAACACACAGCTGGACCATCCTTACCTTACGAAGAATGAACCTACGGACAAGGAAGAACAGGATAGCAGACATGATGCCAGACAGGAGGGGCGAGATGAACCAGGACAACACTAGGAGAGAAGAGGTGTGATCAGAACCGCACTGTTGGGAGGGGAAGCCCTGGGCACACAGGGTGGCAGCGCGTGCTGGTGCTGCGCACGGAGGTGGTCGCGCCGTGTCTGGAGCCATCGCCTCGCCGCACTTACCGATTTTTAGCAGCTCAGACCACTTGACACCTTCCTGCCCTTTGGCCACCAAGGAGAAGCCAATCGTTGCTCCAACAATACAATGGGTACCCGAAATGGGAAGCTTCAAGAACGAAGCCACAAGCTGCCACACGGCCGATCCTGAAGGGTGAAAACAAGGCTGGTAAGGGGAACGGAGCCATCGGCGTGGGGCAGCGCGGCACGGCGCGGCGCGCGGGGGCACTCACCGAACATGGCACTGATGGAGCCGGCCATGAGCAGCTCCTGCGTGGAGTTGTACATCTCCACATCGATCAGCCCCTTGCGGATGGTCTCGCTGACCTTGGCCCCCAGGAGGACGGAGCCCACCGTCTCGAAGATGCTGGCCAAGACGCACGCCTGCCGGAGCGTCACCACGCCCGAGCCAACCGCGGTCCCGAAGGAGTTGGCCACATCGTTGGCGCCCACGGAGAAGGCCAGGACGAAGGCGATGACGAAGCCCAGCACCAGCATCCAGAGGAAGCCCGTCAGCGGAGCCGGGACCGCGTCGCTCTCCGCCAGCGCCGCGACGCCGGTGGGGACCGAATCCATGGCTGCTGCGAGTGGTTTGGGGACAGCCGGGGGGGCTCGGGAACGGGGAGGGGGGGATGTAAACAGAGCGTGAGGTACAGAGGTGCTACAATAAATAACGGTACAAAATTAAATAGGCTGCGGGCGGGACGCGGGGCTGCTGCTATAGGGCGCCTGCGGCGGCTGCGGGGCGGCCGGGGCGGCTGCGGGCGGTCAGGGCCGGGCCGGGCTCCATGGCGAGGGCGGGCGGGCGGGCGGGCTCTTCATCCTGCGGACAGCGGGCGCTGAGCGGGCGGCACCGCGCGGCCCCAACGGCCGCTCCCGCCCCGAAAAACCCCGACCCCCCCCGAAATCACCCCGAACCCCCCCAAGATCCTCCCAAAGCCTCCGGCCCCCTCCGGCCCCACCCGCCCGCCAGCCGCCGCCGCCGCCGCCGCCTCCTCGCTCACCGACAGCGCCGAAGGGGTCGGGATGGGGCCCGGGGGGGCACCAGGACGCGGGCACCGGACGCGGGCTCGGGACGCGCTCGCCTCGGCCCCGCTCCGCCGCCTCCCCCAGCGCCGCCGCCCGCCCGCCTTTTATAGCCGCCGCCTGCCACGTGACCGCCGCGCCCCCCGCCCCCCCCCGTGACGCCCGGAGCCTCCCGGCGTTCCCATTCGCCCGCTGGTCGCCGGGAGGGCGGGGCCGAGCCGCTATTGGACGGCGGCCGCTCAACGGCCCGGGCCCGCCCGCGGGTTTGGCGCGCCCCTGCGTGGGAAGCGCGCCCCGGCACCACGTGGGCGCCGCCCGGGCCCGGTACGGCGCGGCCCCGACCCGGTACCGGGCCCGATCCGGGGCCCCGGCGCGATCCGGCCCGCAGCGGGCGCGGCACCGGGCACGGCCCCGGGCTTGCCCCAGCTGCGCCCGGCACCGCCGTGAGGCTCCCGTGCACGGGTCCCGCCGGGCACCAGCCCCCGGCCGCCCCGGGACCGCCGGCTCGGCGCGGTGTCCGCCGTGTCCCCCCCCCGGCGATGGCTGTGGCCGCCCCCAGGAGCCCCCCGCGGTGCCCGGGGCCGGACCCAAACCCAAACCGCCCCCACCCGATGCTTTGCCGTGGGGTGCTGGGCTGTGCGCCCCCCCCCCCCCCCCCCCGGGGGGCTCTGTGTGTGTGTGCACGTCCTTGCACGCCGCTGTTGCACACCTCCTGCTCCCTCGTGCACGAGGACACGTGCGTGCGCGCAGCCCCGTTGCTCGGTGCCCCCCTTGAGGCCGTGCCCGGTGCCCCACGGCTGCCCGGCCCTTCCCTTGTCCGGGCGACCCTTGCCCGGCAGGAACCGCGGCCCAGCGGGCAGAGCCGGCCGGGGGCAGCGGGTCAGCGCGGCGCAGGAAGCCGGGGTGTCCGCCCGGGGGGCTGGCACGGAGCCCGCCCGTGTCCGGCACTTGGCTTGTGCGTGGCCGGGGCACGGGTCAGCGGCTCGGGGCTGAGTCGTCGCCTCGTGGGGCCACCTCTGACGTGGGCCACGGGTGGCACCCGCCAGGGGAAGTGGCCTGGGTGCCCCCGCCCCGCTGACCCCGCGTCATGGGGCCAGAGTCCGGCTCGTGTCCCTGCCGGCCCCGTGTCCCCGGCCACGTGCAGCACCGGGCGCGTGGAGCTGTGCCGCAGCCCCGGGCGGGCTTGGGGGCGAGGGGAGCTGGGTGCTGGGGTCCCCTCACCCCTCCTGGCCTCGCCCCGTGGTGGCAGGGGATGACCCCGCACCCTGACCCCATCCCTGTCCCCCCCTGGTCTCCCCTTCGTCCCAGGTGGGCGTCTGCTGGGGAAACAGGCGAGAGCCTCTGGGCGATGCCGTGGGGAGCCAGGACCCGGGGCTCCCGATCCCATTTCCTCCTGGAAACTCTTCCAGGCGAAGACAAACCTGATGAGGAGTGGCCAGCGTGGACTTCCAACGGGGACACCGAGCTTAGCCGACCTGACAGCCCGCACAGCGAGGTGGCTGCCTGGGTGGAAGAGGAGGGCAGTGGCTGTTGTTCCCCTCCGCTTTAGCAAGGTTTTGACGCTGCTGACCATAACAGCCCCATACACGAAGTGACGAGGCGCTGGTTAGGCAGGCGGGCAGCGAGGTGGAAGGAAAACTGCCCGGACTGCTGGGGTTGGTGGCACAAAGTGGGCCAGCCGCTAGTGGCCCACCCCAGGGTCAGCGCTGGGGCCAATATTGTCCAACGCCTTCGCTGGTGACCTGGGCGCGGGGCAGGTGCACCCTCAGCAGCTTTGCTGATGACCGAGGACGGGGAGGAGCGGCTGACGCACCAGAGGGCTGTGCTGCCATCCAGAGGAACCACGGCGGCCTGGAGAAATGGGCTGTGAGGAACCTCCTGACCTTCCACGGGGGGACGCCGGGCCCTGCGCCCGGGGAGGAACAGCCCCAGAGTCATTTCGGTGGGATCTGGCTGGGAAGCAGCTCTGCGGAGAAGGACGTGGGGTCCTGGTGGGCACCAAGCTGACCGTGAGCGATGTGCCTCGCGGCAAAGGAGGCCGCCGGCATCCTGGGCTGCGCTGGGAGGAGCGCTGCAGCAGCTCGAGGTGATGCTTCCCCTCCGCTCGGCCCCGCTGAGCCCACGTCACCAGCGCTGGGTCCAGCTCCGGGCTCCCCAGGACAAGACGCGGCTGTACCGGGGGGCTCTGACCGAGGGGGCTCCTTGCAGAGGGGGAGAGGGCCAGGCTTGGGTTTTGAGGCAGGAAGGTCCCCCCCCAAAATCGAGCTGCTCCCAGCTTGGCTCGTGGCTATCCCTGGCCCCGCAGAGGGAGGAGATGCGCTCCCACCTCTCCGGGCCTCCACCAAACCGTTACGTTGCCGTCAGCTTATTCGGAGGGTGGGGACGAGGTGCGGTGGCTTCGTGGGGGACCTGCCTGGACACGGGGTGGAGCAGGGTGTAGAGGCAGGGATGTGACCTCCTGAGCACCCGGAGCAACCATGGAGGGCTCAGGGGCCACAGCGTGGGATGTGTGGCTGCAGGGTCCTGGTCAGCAAGGCTTTGGGAACAGCACCGTGAGGTTGGGGCATGGCACCGTGTCCAGCGTCGTCTCCAGTCCCTGCTGACCCCAAGATTTTCACTGATGAACGTCACCTCGCTGGTTTAGCTGACGTTGCCTCCATTAGGGCTGGGCCAGGACAACCTCCCCTGCGCCCTCTGAACGTGCCAGCGTTGCTTGTGGCCGCGTCCAGTCGCTCTAACGGGCTCACAATGTGCCGAACCTGTCGGGGAAGGGGTAACGGAGAGCGACGGGCACGTCTGCCTGCACTCACCTTCCCCGGGTACCGCAGGACCCCTGATACGGAGTTAACAGCGGGGGTTAAATCCACTTCCACGCTGGTGCTGGGGGTAAAAATAGGGAATGGTAGAATCTGTAGTGTTTAATTAAGACAACCCATGAAGTCGGTGTACTGACACCCGTACCGGTGGCTGTACCACAGCTCTGTCGCCAGGTTATGGCCCAGGACAGACGGCTCCGCAGCAGCACGGGGACAGCCGAGCAGGGCAAGAGGAGGGCAGCGCCTGCGGGTCCAGCCAGGGCCGTGCGGGGCTACCCAGGACCTGCAGCAGCTCTGCCCCACAGCTCCCCTTCCTGAGCAGCGGGGCCGTGAGACCCAGCACGCCGGGTTCGCAGCCCTGCAGCGGCGCTGGCTCCTGCTCCAGGAGCGCAGCCCGCGACATAAAACAGATGCCTGAACGTGGACATTAATGCCACTTAAGGCACTGGAGCAGAGAGAGCTGCTGGGGAGCTACCTGCGAGTCACCGTTCCAGACCATGCCCGTCTCACGTACGAAATCACAGCTCCATGTCCCTGCCCAGTAAAACGCGGCAAGTCTGTAAATCCCGAGCTCGAGGCACTGATGTAGTTTTTGCTTTTCCAAGGCCACGGTCCGTCGGCTGGGTGTGATTTGCTGAGCTTTCCCCTGAAATCCTCCTGGCACGGGGCATTCCCACATCGCAGGATGATTAGGGAGGAGGAGCTGGGGAGCGAGGGGCTCGCAGAAATGCCCGGGCTCGGGGAGCAGAGGTGCCCGAAATGCGCTCGGGGTGGCCCAGCAGAACTGAATGGGGTCACGGTGCTGCTGAGCTGCTCTGCAGAGCTGCTCCCAGCCGGGCTTTCACCTGGACCGGCTCAGGGACCCTTTTTCCCCTCGTCCTGGTGAAGCAGCCCCCGGCTCCAGGCCCCTTCTGCCCATCTGGAAAGACCAAAAGAGCCAGCGGGGAACAGTCAGAGGTCATGGCTGGTTAAAAGGAAAGCCCAGGTTGCCAGCACAGGAGTTTCAGGTGGTCTCTAAAGATCCAGGGATGTCAGCCTGCCTCTGGCAGGACCCCCTGCCCTTCCCTCCCCGTCCCCTGCTGATCTCCAGGGCTGACCCTCTCCCCGAGGCTCTCCCCAGCCAGGGCCAGCTGCCCCCCAGGGGACCCAGCACGGCCACCCGAGCGCCTCCAGCTCCTTCACCAGCCAGGAGCTCGGGACCAGCACCTGCTGTGACGCATGCAGTAACCCTCGGTGCCGGGACTTCTGCCAGGACAAGGCACCGGCAGAGCCTGGCCCCGCAGCCAGGACCCTGGGCAGCCACCCGGAGCCATACGGGACAGTCGGTCCCCGCTGAGTTCTGCCCCTTCTGCTCTCAAACATCTCCACGGTGTTTTTTCTCTGGTTGTTGTAAAATGGCAGTCCAAGCACGTGGCACTCAGCGAAGTCCCAAATCCAAACAGCCGCCTCCAGCTGCTCAGCAGCCTAGGGAAGAAACGCCTTTGTGGTGTGGGCCCATCCTTCATGTGACCTGTCTCTAAATTTGCCTCCCGGCCCTCACCATGTCTTCCTGGACTTGGTGCCCTCTCCCATACATACAAAGCAGACCGTGCCCTCCAGGCAAGCTCACAACCCCTCCGCCCTCCCAGCCTTGGGCATGCCCCAGTGCCCGCCCTGCTTGCTCACATCCCTTCTCCTCCCTGAGCACCTGCGTCCTGCTCCTTCATGCTCACATCCCATTTATTCTCCAGCCTGGAGCTCTCACGTCTCCTCCTTTCTTGGGATGCTCTGAATCCCTTCTTGCTCTCCCCGCATGCTTACATCTCCTCCATTCCCCTCGCTGAGCAAAGACGCTCTGCTTGCCACCATACCTGCCCAGATCCCTTCCATTGGGCTCCTCTCTTCCCCTCCCTGCACACCCACACCCACATGTGCGTGGCCACCCCAAGGGCTGCTGCTGGGCCCCCCCCGCTGTCCCCGTGCCTGTCCTTGCCCAAACTCTTCCTTTGGCCCCCTGCCACCCCTTCCAACACCAGACAAGCTTCAGGCCCTGGCTGGGGGCTGCCAGACACCGGTGTCGGAGGTGCCCATGCCAGCCCTGTGCCAGGGGAAAGCAGGGGGGGCACCCCCCAGCCGTGGGATCCCGGACACGCTCATGGCAGCGCTGCTGTCCCTGGCCACGGAGCTGCTGTGATCCCATCCCTGCTCCAGGAGGGGAGGCAGAAGCCTCCTTCCTGGCAGCCTCCTCCCCAAAGCTGGTTTTCTCTTTGCCGGCCTCTACCTCACCCTCTCCTCCCCGCTGTTCCTGGGCCAGGGGCAGCCCGGTGGCAAGTCTTGGGGTGTCACCGACTGCTGCTTTGCCCGCAGGGGAAGCAGAGGATGGTCGGAGCCTCCATCCCATGCCCGCACCACCCAGCACGAGAGGAGCCACCACGAACTCTCTGCCCTGGCCACAGAAACCTGCAGCGAGGAGCAGTCTTGCAGCAGGGATGCTGGGGCTGGGAGCCAGGAGCCGCCTCAGCAGCCTGTGAGGCACCACCCGGGTGCCACTCGTGGCACCAGAGTCGGGGCAGGGAAGGGCTATTTGCAGAGCAGGAACAAGGCAGGCAAATCCCACGGCGGTTCCAGTCCAGGGGTGTGAATACCGGCGATGCCGCCGAAGAGCCCGGGAGCCCTCTAGTGATTGTACAGCCAGCTCCACAGCGCCCAGCTCTGAGGCCACTTCTCTCCACCCAGTCAAAATTCAAGGCTCCATCCCTCGCCCACTGAAGCTAGCGGACGTTTTCATTTCTTCTTTCGGATGGTTTTTATGCCACCGTGCTTGGGAGACTAGACCTACTTCTTCGCATTAAAACCAACAACAGCACAGACTTCCAAACCATGTCCTGTTCATAAAAGAAAGCTGCTAGTCATGCCACTGGAAGTCTGGTAAATAAACAGGCCCCGGGGAGGGAGCTCCCTGCCGCAGTCTGGCTGCAGCCAGCTCCAGCTGGGGCCTCGAGCAGCCTGAGCCAACTCCGGGGCGAGCGCTGAAGGCAGCTGCAGGGGGGGATCACCGTGTGTGCTCCCCACGGCACATCTCCTCCTCTGTCCTCTGGCTTTTCCTGTCCGCTCCTCCCTCACGGCCACGTGGGCAGGCAGGCGTGAAGGAGCAGCGCAGCGTCATCGAGCCATGGGATCGGTCGGGTTGGAGAGGACCTCTAGGATCATCCAGTCCAAGCCTTAACCCAGTACTGACAAGTCCACCACTAAACCATGCTACCAAGCTCTGCATCTCCACGTTTCCTGAAGACCTCCAGGGATGGTGACCCAACCACTGCCCCGGGCAGCCCGTCCCAATGCCACACAACCCTTTCGGTAAAGAAATTTCTCCTCCTATCCGACCGAAACCTCTCCTGGTGCAACCTGAGGCCATTTCCCCTCGTCGCGTCACCTGGAGCAGAGCCCGATCCCCACCTCGCCCCGACCTCCCTTAAGGTCACTGTAATTCACACTAAGGTCTCCCCCGAGCCTTTCTCCAAGCTAAACAACCACGGCTCCCGCCGCCGCTCCTCATAAGCCTTGTTCTGCGTCCTGCAGAGACGGTGCAGTCTCCATCCCTGGGGACTGTTCAAAAGTCCTGGGCGCTGGGGGGGCCCTGCCTGAGCGAAGTTTGGGGCTGAAGGAGGGGGAGTCTTGGCAGAAGGGCTCCTTCGCTGCCGCAGAAAGCACCCCAGCGGCACCCAGCAGCCCCAGGACGTGGCCTTGGCCCGAGGGCCCCCAAATCCCTGCAGGGGCGCTCAGAGCCCGGAGCCCCCCCCAACCCCCCCCCCCGGGGCCAGGCCCAAGACCTCCCCCCGGCGGCGGCCGGCAGGGGGCGCTGCGGGCACCAGGCGAGCGCGTCCCCGCGCGCAGGGCGCGTGCGCAGCGCCCCCGCGGCACGCTGGGAGATGTAGTCCGCGGCGCGCCCCCTGCTGCTGGGGAGCCCCGAGGGAGGGGGGCTCCGCTGGCCCGGCCACGCGCATAGGAGAGATTTCCTTCCCGATTCCTGATGTAGACCTACCCTGCCTGAGCTTAAAGCTGCCCCCCTTGCCCTAGCACTCTCTCAGAGGCCCCTTTAGGTCATGGCAGGGTGCAATGAGGTTTTCCCCAAAGCCTTCCCCCATCAGCCCGCTGTCCCTGCTCCTCCTGGGGCAGCCCGGGATGTGGTTGGCCTTCTGGAGCGCAAGCGGACGTGCTGGCAAATCATGGAATCATTAAGGCTGGAAAAGACCTCCAGGATCATCCGGCCCAACCGTCCCCCTACCACCGTCACCCACTAAACCATGTCCCTAAGCACCACGTCCGACCTTTCCTTGAACACCCCCAGGGACAGTGACTCCAGATTCGTGGAAGAACTGTACAACTCCAAGCAAATGAGTTATAAAGTAGGTATGTGGTTTATTTCGGCGCCGGGCACATGCGGGATAGCTCCCAAAGGCATGCGCGCCCCAATGCAGCAACTTACCTTGGTTATATGCAGTAAAGAGTTACATATGCATGAAGTTTCCCAATACGCCTATACATATGCATAACCTATCCCCGCTTCGTATTAAAATTAGTTCCAAGAAGTCATTTCCATAAACTCCTCCTGTCTGCACTTGCGCAGTGCCTTCTGGTGGTGGTCACCGGGGGTTGTGAGGATGAAGGCCGATAACTCTTCTTCATCACCACTAGTTGACCCCCTGCCTTTGTGCAGACTCAGCTGCTCCTTGGCTCTTGTCCAAACTACAAGGTCTGTCTCAGCTGGGTTTTGAGACAGGTTCCCCATTTGTCAGGAACCATCCTTTGTGAGGGGCCCCAAGTCTCCTTGTTTCAGTTAATTTGCACAGTAGTAAGCAATGACATTCAGCAACATCTATTTTTAATGTGATTAAGCAATCCTCCATTCTTCCATTCCTGGCTTTAATAATTACGATAGTTTTATTTAGAAATCATTAATGCGATTAAGCAAGCCCCCATTCTTCTATCCCTGGCTTCACCACCACCTCCCTGGGCAACCCATTCCACTGCCTGACTGCTCTTTCTGAGAAGAAATGTCTCCTCATTTCCAACCTAAACCTCCCCTGGCACAACTTGAGGCCATTCCCTCTGGTCCTATCACAGTTACCTGCAAGAAGAGGCTGACCCCCAGCTCCCCACAGCTTCCTTTCAGGCAGTTGCAGAGAGCAATGAGGTCTCCCCTGAGCCTCCTCTTCTCCAGACCAAACAACCCCTGGTCCCTCAGCCGCTCCTCACAGGACTTGTGTCCCAGGCCCTTCACCAGCTTCGTAGCCCTTCTCTGGATACGCTCCAGGGCCTCGATGTCCTTCTTGTACTGAGGGGCCCAAAACTGAGCACAGTACTCGAGATGCGGCCTCACCAGAGCAGGACACAAGGGGAGTATTGTCGAGTTTGCCATCCACAAGGATCCCCCCGAGTCCTGCTCTGAGCAGAGCTGCTCTCAATTCACTCGTCCCCCAGCCTGTGCTGATGGCTGGGATTGCCCTGACCCAGTGCAGCACCTTGCGCTTGGCCTTGTTGAACCTCACACGGACCATGTGTGCCCACCTCTTAGGCCTGTCCGGGTCCCTCTGGACGGTGATGTTGTGTTTCCAGCGTGAGCTTTTCTGCTTCTCTCTGCCAACTGAGTGAGCCACTGCTGTGCTTGGGACGCTCTCCAGGACTAACCCCTTCCAAGGAATGGTTCCCAAGGAACACCATGCTTGCTCTGTCTGTTTTGTGATAGGGGTGTCTTCATGGGCAGTCTCATGGAGCAGCGGTGGTGAACTTTCACAGCACACACTTGAAATGCAAAGGAACAGAGAACACCTCCACAACATTGCCCTCATTGCTAATCAAGTGCAAAAAGTTTGGGCAGCACCAGGAGCATATGCAACTGCCAAAAGAGTAACCAATAGCTGCCCAACCTGTCAATGAGGTTTTGAGACCCACCTGTGAATTAGGGAGCGGCTGTGGGCCTAATTCCCTTTTCAAAGACTACAGATAGACAGAATAGAAAATGGTTAAAAAAAATCTACTGCTAATAGCAGATCAATTGTCTGGATGGGTGGAAGCTTTCCCTGCAAGAAAGGCCACTGTAAAATGGGGTAGGTAAGGCTCTGTTAAATGATGTAATTCCAAGATATGAAGTCTCACAAATGATCGAATCAGAGGGACTCATTTTATGGCCAGTCATAAAACAACTTTATAAAATCTCAGGGACCAAACAGGACCTACACACTCCCTATCGCCCACCTCAAAATGGTGGAGCGAATAAATCAGACATTAAAAGAGAAAAATAACAAAATTATGTATCCATACAGGATTAAGGTGGCCAGAAGCCCTGAACTTAGCTCTATGGGATGTCTGGAATGCCCAAGGCGAACCCAAGGGCTAACACCAGCCAAATTCTCTTTGTTAGACATTTGGCTATACCAGGAACTTTTATACCAGCTAAGCCCAGCCTGTTGGACGGAGATGAATGAGTAACCCAATACATAATGTAGTTGCCAAAGCTGAGAGCAGACATAAATATGCACAATGGTATCAGCTGGTACCACCCGGATTATAGGTGCATGACATACAGCCAGGGAATGAGGTAGTAATTAAAATATTTTCAGAGAAAACCAAGATAGACCCAAAATGGGAAGGACCGTATATGGTCAATGATTTACACAAATTATTAGAGCATATATGAGATAATGGACAGAAAATCTTTATCACCGTCCATCATGATACAAAGGAAATACACCATGTTCTGGAGAGGGTTAGGAAGGATGGTGGATACCACTGGAGGGAAGTACTGTTGGGATGGTCTTCCACTACTACCGGGGTTTGAAATCTTATGTTACATCCAATCCTTGTATTGATTATAATGTTAGTCTTGGTGTGCTTGCTTCCTATAATCCTCTATGCATGTGTGTGGAGATTATACATAAAACACAGAGGCAGAGTGAACGTTTGAAATGTATGTATTATAGAATGCAGGGGTGCTCATAAAAACAAAGGGAGGACACTGTAAGAGAAACAAGGTGCTGGTATGTAAGGAATTCGAGTCTAGAGGAGGGCTACAAAGATTATGAGAGGGTTGGAGCACCTCTCCTATAAAGAAAGGGTGAGAGAGCTGGCCATACTCAGCCTGGAGAAGGCTCCGGGGAGACCTCACTGTGGACTTTCAATACTTAAAGGGGTCTTATAAAAGGGATGGAGAAGGATTCTTTACTTGGGTAGATAATGATAGGACAAGGGGGAATGGTCTTATACGCAGAGGGAACAGATTTAGATTAGACATTAGGAGGAAATTCTTCACTGTAAGGGTGGCGAGGCACTGGAACGGGTTGCCCAGAGCAGCTGTGGCTGCCCCATCCCTGGAGGTGTTCAAGGCCAGGCTGGATGGGGCCTTGGCCAACCTGATCCAGTGGGTGGCATCCCTGCCTATGGCAGGGGGGTTGGAGTTAGATGATCTTTGAGGTCCCTTCCAACCCAAGCCATTCTATGACTCTATGAATTCAGGTGGCTGTTGTTTCACATTAGTAGAGTAAATTTAGTGAAGCCTTAGGCCATGGCATGAGCTCTGCATCACCTGGTATGTAGTGCTGACTGAGCACCAGTGAGTGGCATTGTGTGGGGGCCTGGGTGGCACTGATGGGGAAGGGGGGGATGTGCTGACCAGAGCCTACAAAATAACAGAAGCCACCTTGCCTTGGGAGGTAACAGAAGCCATCCTGTCCTGCAACAAAGAACCACCAGTCTGAAGGAACAAAACGTATATATATATTCAGAACGGAATATAGCGGACAAAATGAAAGGTTGTACGGGTATAAGAAGCCAGGGAAAGTGTTGGGTGGGGTCTCTCCTTGGAGGCACCTGGCTCGAGCTGATAGTTGTGTCCCATTACATTTCTTGCTGCTTTAACTAAGAGTTGACTCTTTGGGTTAATCTCGGACGGCTGGGGAGACCCATTTGGCTAGCTGGAAACAACAGGATTCCTTCACAGTGGTGTCGTTCTGCAGCCAGATCGTGTTGCTTGTGCCTCCTCCCCCTGCAGGAAGGCAAGGCACCAGCCCTGCTCAGACACACCAGAGGAACCAGGCACACTCTTGTCGTGAGCCCTGAATGGGTTTTGCTCTTTCTGTTCTTCTGCTCTTCCCCAGCCGGCTCCGTCCACCTCTAAAACTTTGCCCAGATGGCTGGCAGTGCTTGATGGCTGCAACAGAGGGACAACGTGGCTCTCACCTGCTGGCTCAGGCCCCTCCTGCCCTAGGCATGCCCCACCCCTCACACCCATGGTCCCATTTGTTCCCACATCCTTCAGGTTAGAAGCCCTAAGAATTCACTTGGAGTTGTAGAGAGGTACCTGGAGCCAGGGGTAAGACAGGGACATACCCAGGCCGGGAGAAATTGCAGGATGCTGCATGCAGCCCCTGAGCTGTGCCAGGGACAGGGTCCTTGGCCCAACGCTGTCTCGCTGCCACTGAACCAGGACATGGCAGGAGCTGTGCACACTTACCATTGCCATGAGGTCTTCCCTGGTATATGCTTTGGCTACTTTCCCCACACCTCCCTCCTCTCCTGGAGCTGTCTGTCATACTCCCTTCTTATGGTGTAGGATGGAGGAGGGGACCAGTAGGATTTCTGGAGAGAGAGAGAGGCTTATCAAGCAGCGGGCAAATATGTGTGCCCAGAAGCACCAGCCCAGTGGGGGACTGCATCAGGGACACTGCAGATGTGCTGGGGGATTTTGGAGAATCACCGCTGCAAATCCCCATGGAGGTGCCAAGGTCAGAGCAGGGGCTCGCTGCGCTTCCCAAGTGGCACAGCTGAGACACAGCAGTTACCTGCTGGGGACCTCATTTTATTTTTTATAAACTTCTTACCAGGTTATCGTTGTATTCTTTTTTCTCCGTTTTGGCTATTTTAGCAATCTCCAGCTTCCATGCAGCACGTGCTCTCTGTTATACAATGAGGGAAAGAAAAAAAAGGAGAGTATTTTGGCTCGAGGGGCCAGCAAAGGAACGATCCCTGCACAGCACAGCACAGGAGGCACCTGGGGATCACACAACCTTTCTCCGGACACTCAGCCTAGTCTGCTCTTCCAAGCACAAGAGCATTGAAGGCTTCATCTTTCAAGCACTGAAGCCAAAGGAACAAATTTCTTTCTTTTTATGTCAGGGTGGCTGGTGAAGTCCAGAGGCTTTGGTCACAAATCAGACTTAAAAACCTCACTGTACTATGAGGGGAAAACCAGTACATCACGCCCGTAGCAGAACAGGCGAGCACGAAGAGCTGCCCTGCGCCCAGCTCTCCCCTGCAGGCAGCCGCCCGGGGCTGGGATAGCCCTTGCCTGGGAGAGTTGCTGCTCCAATGCCAGGGCTGGCAGCCTTGGCGGAGCCTCCCCAGGTTCAAGGCAGGAAGGAGAGGGCTGTTTTTGTCTGCTAGTTGACGAATTGTCCACTGAGTCTGGTATTGACCAATTCTCTCTCCTGGACAGGAGCAGAGGAGACTCAGAGACAGCAGCGAGTTGCCCCCCGGGTTTTGGGGAAACAACTCAGCAGCCCTGCCAGGGGAGAGAAATGCCGGTCCTCTGCGTGGCTGAGGTCACTGCCCGTACCTGGGCGTGCAGCGCTGCCATCCTGGCCTGCCAGGCCTGCAGTTCTGCCCACTCAGCCCTTTCTTGCTCTTCTTTCTGCTTCAGCAGGGCTGCCCGCAGACTTCGTTCCTCTTGCTGCATGCACAGGTAGCAGACCTCCTGGGGGGCCACAGACACACAACAGACAGAGTTAATCTCAGGGCTGGGGGGCTCCTGTGCCTCGTACTGAGCACCTCGCTCCTAATGCTCTGCTCTGAACAAGGCACAACAGGGAGTGTCTTCTTCCTTCCCATGGACACCTAACTGCTCCCCTTTGGTCCTAAGACCTTCTAGCAAGATGAAACTTCGCTCAGTGCAACTTGTACCCACTGCCCCTTGTCTCCTCCATGTTTGCCCTTGTGAAATGAGAGCTTCTGTTGGCTTTGTAGCCACCCTTTAAATACTGGAATACTGTGATGAGGTCCTCCCAAGCCTTCACTTTTCAAGGGTCAAAAGACCCAGGTTCCTCAGTCTCTCCTCACACGGCAGATTCTCCAGCCCTTTGATCATCTCCGTGACCCTCCTTTGGACTCTCTCCAGTCTTTTGGGCACGACCATCAGCGCTTCTCCACTCCTCAATGCAACGCAGAAGTGACATGGGGCAAGACCACGTACCTGTCCTACTCTCTGATGGCCATTGCAGGCAGGGATTTCAGTTTTCCTCCTGACGCGGTGCGTCATTTTGCTCTTGTCCTCCTTTGAATAGTCCCTCTCAATGTCTGGTAGCACACTAAAAATACAAAGTGGGTAATGTTGGGACTCCACCAAATATACTTGCATATACTTTGCAAGCCCGTGCCTCTGCAGCAGAAGGTGGTTGTTGAGCAGAGCTGTGTAGCCAATGACTTGTGTTCTCAAAGACAGAGAAAGAGGTGCTCAGGACTAAGCCCTCTCTGAGTGGGACAAAGAGAAAGACAGCGTCATCTGAGATGATGGTCTCGTGCAAAGGCCCCAGCAGACAGTGACTTGAAAGACTGTCGGGTGGTCACGCTGCTGTGCTTAGGGTAGCAGGGACGGTGTGAAAGCAGACAGGGACGCAGGGAGAAAAGCAGCACTGCCAGTTATCTCCTGCAGGAAAACTTCCATGCCCTTTTGCCCAGCAGTGTAGCTGACACAAACATCTCCCTGCCACCAGGACCAGGGCACACCGGTGCCCGCTGCGTCTCTCCAAAGCTCTCACCTCTCAGGGGGCTTGTCTCCTGCAGCTTGCTCTCCCCGTCCATCCTCTGGTTTCAGCACAGGAAGTGTCACCGGGGAAAGCCTCCTTCGGGGCAGCAGGGGCTTCTTGGGAGGACGCCCTTGAAGCGAGACACGAGAAAGGCCTTCAGACGTTCAGGCCAAAGCCACGTCCTTGGGGCAGCTCAGACCAGAGGCGCATGCCGAGCTGCTGGGTGCCGTTGGGATGCTTTCTGTGACAGCGACCCCAATGGCCCTGGAGTCACATTTCATTGTGGGGTGGAGGCCCCTGAGAACCCTTTATCTCATCCAACTCTGCAGGTCCAGAGAGCAACTCTCACCCCTGGGTTTTCTTTGTCCAGTATTCTTTTCCCTAGGACACCTCCTGAGGAGCAGGGCCTGCCAGGGAGTGCTGGAGACCTCATAGAGACTTGGTGGGGCAGATGGCATCAGGCATGGGGAGGAGATTCCCACCTGCCTGCACTGCTCTCTGGGACACGTTTGCTCCTAGGGGCACGGTCTGCGCAGGGCCCTCTTTTTATGCAGCCCGGGAGCAGCTCCACCAGGAGGGAGCGAGTCACCAGCTCCCAAGCTGAAATGGTGTTTGAGCACCCGCTGGGAGACATCTGACAGTCTTCCCAGCACATCCTTCCTCATCAGATGAAAGCGCACTGAATCTCTAGGATATACCCCCCGCCTCGACCTTCCCTCAAGGCAGAAGGTATTAGCAGTGAGGACGGACAGCCCGCCTTCCTTTCGCCCCCCAGCACAAGCCCACCCCTCACGCAGAGCTTGGCGAGTCACACTAGGGCACGGGGCGCAGCGGGGACGTCCCTCAGCAGAGCAACTGCAGCGTGGGGCATGGTGCTGGGCCAGGGTCCTCCTCCACTGTGAGCCCTGAAGATGGACCCTCTGGGGCAAACCCAGCCGTGTGAGAGACATTTTGCTGTCCCAGCAACCACACAGAGCCCTGGCTGCCTCTGCACACACTAAGGCACGAGGGAAGCCCACAAGCCTGTGCCGGGGCCCATCCGCTACCTCTCCTTCTTTCTCACCCTCCTTACCTATGCCTTCTTTTCCACGGGGGCGTTGGAGCAGCTCCGGAGTGGCAGGTGGTGCTTGGCAGGGCTCAGACCTGGGAACAAGACAAGCACAAAGCTGAAGCTGACACGATGCGGGGGTGTCACCGAGCCACGCCGTGCCGGGCTCTCCAGCAGGAAACGTGCACACGTCCAAAGAGCCCTCCTGAGCTGATGGAGGCGACATGGCCAACACAAACATCTCCCTGCCACCAGGACCAGGGCACACCGGTGCCCGCTGCGTCTCTCCAAAGCTCTCACCTCTCAGGGGGCTTGTCTCCTGCAGCTTGCTCTCCCCGTCCATCCTCTGGTTTCAGCACAGGAAGTGTCACCGGGGAAAGCCTCCTTCGGGGCAGCAGGGGCTTCTTGGGAGGACGCCCTTGAAGCGAGACACGAGAAAGGCCTTCAGACGTTCAGGCCAAAGCCACGTCCTTGGGGCAGCTCAGACCAGAGGCGCATGCCGAGCTGCTGGGTGCCGTTGGGATGCTTTCTGTGACAGCGACCCCAATGGCCCTGGAGTCACATTTCGTTGTGGGGTGGAGGCCCCTGAGAACCCTTTATCTCATCCAACTCTGCAGGTCCAGAGAGCAACTCTCACCCCTGGGTTTTCTTTGTCCAGTATTCTTTTCCCTAGGACACCTCCTGAGGAGCAGGGCCTGCCAGGGAGTGCTGGAGACCTCATAGAGACTTGGTGGGGCAGATGGCATCAGGCATGGGGAGGAGATTCCCACCTGCCTGCACTGCTCTCTGGGACACGTTTGCTCCTAGGGGCACGGTCTGCGCAGGGCCCTCTTTTTATGCAGCCCGGGAGCAGCTCCACCAGGAGGGAGCGAGTCACCAGCTCCCAAGCTGAAATGGTGTTTGAGCACCCGCTGGGAGACATCTGACAGTCTTCCCAGCACATCCTTCCTCATCAGATGAAAGCGCACTGAATCTCTAGGATATACCCCCCGCCTCGACCTTCCCTCAAGGCAGAAGGTATTAGCAGTGAGGACGGACAGCCCGCCTTCCTTTCGCCCCCCAGCACAAGCCCACCCCTCACGCAGAGCTTGGCGAGTCACACTAGGGCACGGGGCGCAGCGGGGACGTCCCTCAGCAGAGCAACTGCAGCGTGGGGCATGGTGCTGGGCCAGGGTCCTCCTCCACTGTGAGCCCTGAAGATGGACCCTCTGGGGCAAACCCAGCCGTGTGAGAGACATTTTGCTGTCCCAGCAACCACACAGAGCCCTGGCTGCCTCTGCACACACTAAGGCACGAGGGAAGCCCACAAGCCTGTGCCGGGGCCCATCCGCTACCTCTCCTTCTTTCTCACCCTCCTTACCTATGCCTTCTTTTCCACGGGGGCGTTGGAGCAGCTCCGAAGTGGCAGGTGGTGCTTGGCAGGGCTCAGACCTGGGAACAAGACAAGCACAAAGCTGAAGCTGACACGATGCGGGGGTGTCACCGAGCCACGCCGTGCCGGGCTCTCCAGCAGGAAACGTGCACACGTCCAAAGAGCCCTCCCGAGCTGACGGAGGCGACACGGCCAACACAAACATCTCCCTACCACCAGGACCAGGGCACGCCAGTGCCCGCTGCGTCTCTCCAAAGCTCTCACCTCTCAGGGGGCTTGTCTCCTGCAGCTTGCTCTCCCCGTCCATCCTCTGGTTTCAGCACAGGAAGTGTCACTGGGGAAAGCCTCCTTCGGGGCAGCAGGGGCTTCTTGGGAGGACGCCCTTGAAGCGAGACACGAGAAAGGCCTTCAGACGTTCAGGCCAAAGCCACGTCCTTGGGGCAGCTCAGACCAGAGGCGCATGCCGAGCTGCTGGGTGCCGTTGGGATGCTTTCTGTGACAGCGACCCTGATGGAGTCACATTTCCTAGGAGGCCCCTCGGTCCTGTGACAGTGCTCAAGTGGAAGAGCACTCAGCAAGATCTGCTTGGGAATGGGGTGGCGTGGGGAAGTGTCCTTCTGCAGAGGAGCTGCAACTTGGGGCAGCGGGCATGCTTTGGGTAGTCTGGGCTTGCATTACCTTCATTCTCTCTCTCCTTTGCCAGGTCTTCTGCCAAGACTGCCTGTTTTTCAGCCTCAAACTTTGTCTGCAGGCTGGCTAACAGTACGCTAAACTCATTGCTGGATGGACAGAAGGTGAAAAGGAATGAGGCTGACCCCCGTGTCTCACAAAACACTGCCATACACCTACAGTCTGGCTGGCAAACACCAGCCCTTCTGAGATGTGCTAATAGCCTTTCAGAGCTAATACAGATGGCATGTCCAAGAGAAATCTCTCACTCCCATGACTACCAGACCGTCCCATTGCCCTTATCTGCTTGCCCAAGAGCCTCACTTGTCCGGAGTCTTCCTTCTACTGTCCTGTTGCCCTTTCTTGTCCTTTGCTGCTTTCAGGCTGCTCAGTGGACGTTTCTTTTGGTGGGGGAGATGCTTAGCCTGAGGGCTGCCTGCCGCTGGGAAAGAAGACACCTCTTCAGAACAGCGTCTTTGTGACCACATGGACAAGAGGAGGTGCAGACCTGCTCAGCCCTTACTCGGACAGTCCTTACTTTCTTTCTCACTGTCTCGCTCAGTGGAGGAAAGCTCTTCAGCTTTTCTGCCAGGGGGTAGCTTAATCTTAAACCTAGAAAGAAGAAGACATGAGCTGGAAGAAAGGGCTCCACCTCCCCTGAGCAGGCAGTGACAGTGATAGCTGGCGGTCACTACAGGGCCTCCAGATCGCTAAAGCAGTGTGTCCAGACTATTTACCACCTCAGAGGGCTCTCACTGGGTGGCACAGACCGGAGCCCCTCGGCCTCCATCAGTCCCTCCCTGCTGCAAGCTCTTGATGTGTGCAGAGCCAGCTCTGCCCCTTGTGCCATCAGGGGACCTACTCAGCTGGGCTCGTCCCAGCGCAGAGCTCTGCAGGGCCCCACTGGACCCCAGAGCCGCCCTTTGGGCCACCAAGTCCCTCCTCCACTCTCTGTTGCTCCAAGAAGAAGGCCTTTAGGAGACCTTTCCTTCACTGCAGTCTGAGGAAAGTCTGGGAAATGTCCCCAGCACGACTTGTACCAGGCCCTTGAGCAGCTGAACTACCCTTGAGAGGCCTCTCAGGTACAAGCCAGGAGAGAGGACACTTGAGAAGCTGCCTTTTCAAATGCTTTTTGCCACCGCCCCACCAAGAAAGGGAACGAGGAGATGAATCTCGATGGGAAAGGATGCCTGAATTGCTCTCCAGGTCCAATCCATGCTGGCAGTGCAGAGCACAATCCCTCCTCCAAACTAAAGCAGGTGAGGACAGCCAGCGTCCAAAAGCAGAAAGCACGTGTGGAGGAAGCTGGCCGTCCTTCCATCACGGAGGGATTCCTGGCTATCCACAGGAGCAGGCAGCTCTGGCGACAGCCCTACCAAGGAGGAGCTGAGGAACCAAGGGCTGCACAAGTGCATGTACTCACGCTGGAAGCACGCGGATCCCACCGGGACGCATGTGGAAAGGGTCAGGTTCTTTGCCTGATAGCACGCAAATCTTTGTCCATGGGTTCTGCCGAAAGGACAGAGATGTGGCAGATGAGGCCCGAGAAGGGATCCCATTGCCCACAAAGGCAGCACGCCTTGCCACTGCTCAGCGTAGCTCCCTCAAGGAAACTCTCCCCCTGCACCCCTTTTGCCAGCAGCACAACAGAACTCGCCCTGCTCTTGTGCTCTGTCCCCAAGCTGCTGGGAGTGGGATCCCAGGCTAGGGAGGTGTCTGGCTTGAGCCTCAGAAAGAGCCCTGGAAAAAATGTTAAACTTACGGAGAGCAGACATTCTAAGACAGTTCCAGTCCCATCAATGGTGAGGAGAAACTCTGGGTGGTATCTCATCGTGAGGATCTTGTTTCGGCTCATCAGAGAACCGATGCCCTTGAAAACAAGGTCGTAATCCTCCCCCAGTCCGGCACCCCAGCTGAAGAGTACCACGATGTCGTTCACACATTCCTTCACCAGCTTCTCGGGAATGGATGTCTTTTGTGACAACTGAGAATAGTCCAGGGGGACAACTTTGAGATCATCTAGAAAACAGCAAAAGAGGAACAGCGTCAGGTGGGCAGCGGCTCAGCAGCCCGACTGCGCCGCAAGGCTTAGCAAAGGCTTTGTGCCCTCGGCCTACCGGGGATGTCGCTGCTGGTGTAGCTGAGCCCCTGCGCCTGCGCAACCCTCTCCGACAGGTGAAACCTGGGCACAACCATGTCCCTGTTCACCTCGCTGCTGTGCTTCCGCAGTATGTAGAAAACGCCAAGCACATCTACGGCCACACCCTGCGGAGAGCAGAGAACAGGAGAAGTGCTTTTAGCAGGACAAATGGACTCGTCGGAGTGAGACGCTGGCATTCTGTGCTTCCTCCGCTCCGGAGGTGCGAGGAGGTGGGATGGGGCTCTTCAGAAAGAGTTGGAGAAGAGCCGCTGAGCAGAAGACGTGTTCTTTTCTCCTATCTCCTCTTCCCCCTTATAGCACAGAAGGAGAGTAAAAGCCAAACAAGCATCTTGGAGCTCTGTAAGGCCCGAGGGGTGCTGAGTGATCCCTGAGAAGTGTCCCGGGCTTTCTGCTGGGCCTCTGCCTTCCAGCAGTGAGGGCTGGGAGGTGCCAGGAAGGCTTGAAGCCTCTCTTCTACCAGAGCCAAATTCCCTTCTTGGCATCGGATGTCACAGCAGCAGCGCTGCCCCACTTCCATGCCCTTCAGGAGCATTTCAGAGAATTGTGTGGATGGCTGCATTCGATGGCAGCGGGGCTGCCAGGACTGCGGAAAGCATCCACGTGCCAGGAGGAACAGGAGGAACAGCTCACCTTTTTCAGTGCAAACTGCTGGAGCATGTACTGGGACACACTGTCCCAAATTCTTATGACATCTGAAAAGCAAGGGAGAGACACGTCAGGCTCTGGGCCAGCAAGCCCACCTCCATTCAGCGCCTGCCCAGGCATGGAGCTGGCGTGCGCAGCGGTCAGCAGAGGTGTCAGCAGGAGCAAGTGTACGCGGGAGCTGCAGGGCCGAGCTCTTGGTGGCCTTCAGGCTCTCAGCCTCAGGGTGAGCCCGAGAGAGGGCTGGGCTCAGCCAGGGGCAGCAGAAGGGACTTGGGCACTGGCATCCCACCAGCTGGCGTCTGAAGGGACGCCAAGGAAAGTGGCCCCCCAGCTCCAGGCCCCTTCTGCCCGTCTGGAAAGACCAGAAGAGCCAGCGGGAAACAGCCAGAGGCTGTGGCTGGTTGCAAGGAAAGCCCAGATTGCCAACACATGCATTTCAGGCGGTGTCTAGAAATGTAGGGAGGTCAGCCGGCCTTCAACAGGATCCCCTGCCCTTCCCTTCTCTGCCCTTCTCTCCCCTTCTCTTCTAATGCTGATCTCCAGAGCTGACCCTCTCCCTGAGGAAGTGTTACCACAGATTTCCTGCCACTGTCACCCCTCAGCCATATGGGACAACCACTTGGGGCCCCCTGAATTCCTCCCCAGCCCTCCCCGCCGCTGCAATTTTGGGTACTGATATCACCCAATAACACTGGTGGCAGAGCTCCTGAAGGCCTTACCATCCAGGCTGAGCACCCGCAGCGCGGGGAGCTTGACAAAGGGAAACTGCATCCTTGTGAGGGGGATTCCCAATAGGAAACTCCTTCTCCACTCTCCTCCTCTGCACTTCTGCGCAGTGTGGACAGTGCATATGGTGATATGGCAGCTGTCACTGTGACATAAAGAGTCCCACTCTGACCTCAAGCATGACAGCACTGTGATGCTGTCACAGACTGTGTCAGAGATGGGGCAGAGCACAGCCCCACAGACAGGACCCCGGGCAGCCACATGGAGCCATACGGGACAATCGGTCCCCGCTGCATCGCAGAGGGCAGTTCTGCCCCTTCTGCTTTCAGGTACATTTGGGGTGTGTTGTTTTGTGTGCTTTAAAGTGACAATTTGATGCACTTGCGTTTCAGTGAAATCCGAATCCAAACAGTTACTCCTCCAGTTACTCACCAGCCTCGGGGAGAGATCCCTCCCTGCTGCAAGCTCTTGATGTGTGCAGAGCCAGCACTGCCCCATGTGTCACCAGGGGACCTGCTCAGCCAGCTCGTCCCAGCGCAGAGCTCTGCAGGGCACCTTTGGGCCACCCAGTCCCTCCTCCTGTCCCTGTTCCTCGGGAGGAAGTTGTAGACCTCACTGAGGTCTGCCCTCAGTCTCCTCCAGGCCGAACAGTCCAACTGACTTCAGCCGCTCTTCATATGTATACCCCTGGAGACCCTTTCCCATCTTTGTTGCCCTCCTTTGGACACTCTCTAATAGCTTTATATCTTTCTTTGGCACCCAGAACTGTACACAGTACTCGATGTGAGGCTGCACCAGCACAGAGTAGAGTGGGACAGTCACTTCACCAACTGGCAATGTCTTTCTTGATGCACCCCAGGACACAGTTGGCCCACCTGGCCACCAAGGCACTCTGCTGGCTCATGCTCAGCTTGCTATCAATCAAAACTCCCAAATCCCTCTCTGTGGGGCTGCTCTCCAGCATCTCATCCCCCAGTCTGTACGTACAGCCAGGGTTGCCCCTTCCCAGGTGCAGAATCTGGCACTTGCTCTTGCTGAACTTCATACTTTGGTGATTGCCCAGCACTCTAATTTGTCCAGATCTCTCTGCAAGGCCTCACCACCTTCGATGGAGTCAACAGCTCCACCCAATTTTGTATCATCCATGAACTTACTCAAAAATCCTTCAAGTCCTACATCCAAATCATTTTCGCAAACATTGAAGAGGATTGGTGCTAAAATGGAGCCCATGGAAGCCCCACCAGTGACAGGTCACCAGCCTGATATAACCCTATTTACAAGAACCCTCTGGGCCCGACCCATCAGCCAATTGTTCTCCCATCTTATTATGCTTTTATTCAACTGTATTCTGGTTGTTTTGTCCAGAAAGATACTGTGAGAGACAGTATTGAAAGCTTTACTGAAATCCAGAACAATCACATCGACTGAGTTCCTTTGGTCAACTAGCCGGGTGATCTCGTTGTAGAAGGAAATTAAGTTGGTTAGACATGACCTTCCCCTAGTGAACCCGTGTTGGCTCTGACCAATGTCTGCGTTGTCCTTTAGGTGTTTTTCAGTAAATCCCAGAATAATGTCCATAATTTTGCCAGGCACTGAAGTGAGACTGACAGGCCTGTAATTGCCAGGATCTTCTTTCTTGCCCTTCTTGAAAATTGGGACCACATTTACCAGCTTCCAGTCAACTGGGACCTCTCTGGCTTCCCAAGGGGAAATACTAGGGCCCTGTGGCACCAATCTCCTTGGAGAAGGAGGCACCATGGCCTCTTGTGACCCATGGGAGCAAGATATCACCTCACTCCTCTTCCATGTATGTACCAACCAGCAACAGATATGAAGCCTTGTCAGTGAACAAAAATAACGAGCAAGATTTGCAGGGATAAACCGCACAAGCAGCATACAACAAAGGCTGCAAAAGGAAGTGGTGAGTGCTGGTAGTGGACGACCCTGCTGAGAGGCACTGAAGCACCCATCTGCTGACCTCGGACACAGTCAAGTCTGCTGGTGGCCAGGAACCGTGATCCTGGGGTGTCACAGAGAGACTGCCACTACTAGTTAAAAGTCCATACTGCTATCCCCTGCTTCTTTTCTGTGTGGGCACCAATGACAAGTTAAAGCAAAACATGGGCAAGATTGAGCAGGACTTCAGAGCACAGAGGGCACAAGAGAGGCACAAGATTGGGCACAGAGGGCTGGTGCCCAATGATCTCCATCTTGCCAGAGGTGCTGGCAGAAGTCAGCACATCATGCAGATCAATGCCCAGTTTTGTGGCTGGTGCCATCACCAGAGCTTTGTCTTCTATGATCATGGGTCCACCTTTGAGAATCCGGGTCTTTTAGGAGCTGATGAGCTTCACCTGACCAAGGGGGGAAAGAGTCTTCACCAACAAGCTGGCTAGACTTACCTGGAGAGCTTCAAACTAGACAGAGCCGGGGAAGGGGATGGAGTTTTGAGTAACAGAGAAGAGGCAGGGGCTGCTAATGTATTAGGATCCAACAGTGAAACTCCTTTGAATTGCCTCAAAGGAATTAGGGCGTGCTCCTCTATAAAGGTGACATGGCTGATAGCCTGACTGAAGAGCCTCTGCAGCAATGCACGTAGCTTGGGTAACAAACAGGAGGTGTCAGAAGCCACTGCAGCTAGAAAGCTCTGATCTAATCGCTATTGCTGAAACTTGGTGGGATGAATCACAAAACTGGAGCGCTGCAACGCATGGCTATAAAATGTTCAGAAGGGACAGGCAAGGAAGGAGGGGCAGGCGGGTGCCCGGTACGTGAAAAAGTGGATTGACTGTACAGAGTTGATTTTGGAAAGCAGCAATGGTCAGGTTGAGAGCTTGTGGGTGAAAATTAGAGGCCAGGTGAACAAAGGAAACCTCATGGTCAGTGTTTACGACAGGCTGCTTCATAAAGGGGAGCCTGCTGACGAGCGTTCTTACTTCAGCTACAGGAAGCATCACGCGTGCAGACACTGATCTTGGTGGGGGATTTGAACCACCCTGACATCTGCCAGAAAAGTAGCACAGCAAGCTGCAAGCAGTCCAAGAGACTGCTGGAGTGCATGGAGGTTGATTTCTTAATGCAGGTGATAGAGAGCCCAACCAGAGGAGAAGTGTTACTGGACGTGCTGCTTACAAACACGGATGAATTGGAGAGGTCAGGATTGTTGGCAGCCTGGGCTGCAGTGACTCGGCCTGGTGGAATTCACGATCCTGCGAGATAAGGGCCAGGTGTAAAGTCAAGACCCTGAATTTTAGGAGTGAACTTCCAGTTTAAAGAATTAGCAGTTAGTAACCCCTGGAAAACTGCCCCCAGGAGCAGAATAGAGCTAGTAGGTCCTTATGGGCATTTTTCTTAGAGCACAAGAGCATTCAATTCCCAGGTGTAAGAAATCAGGCAAAGAAGGCAAGGGAGCAGCATGGCTGAATCAGGAACTCCTGGTCAAAGTAGAGTGTGAGAAGGAAATGCACAGGAACCGGGGATGTGTATCCTGGGAAGAATACAGGGACACTGCCTGCGTGTGCAGGAATGGGATCAGCAATGTTAAGGCAGAGCTGTGAGCTTGCCTTTCACCCTCCTCTCTGCTTCAGGGGTCCTGAACTCCACCTTCTCTCATGGCTCCACCATGAGAGGGTGGAGTTCACATTCTCCACAATTCCCTTCACATCCCCCATAAGCCCCCAGCTTGCTGCTGAGCACAAGGCCCAGCAGAGCTCCTCTCCTCGTTTGCTCCTCTGTCCGTTGCAGGAGGAAGTGACCGCGGTGCTCCAGGAACCTGGACGGCTGGCGTCCTGCTGTGCTTTCCCCCCAACGGACCCCAGGGTGGTTGAAGTCCCCCACAAGGACCAGGCCTGCATATGTGGGGTTGCACCTACCTGTGTGTAGAGGGCTTCATCTGCTTGTTCTTGTCGGGTGGCCTGTAGCAGAGTCCCACTACAATGTCACCTAGCCCTGTTCTCCCTTTAATTTTAAGCCATAAACTCTCAGCCAGCTCCTCATCCATCCTCAGGCAGAGCTCCGTGTGCTCCAGCAGCTGTCACACAGAGGGCAGCACCCCCTCCTCATCTTCCCAGCCTGTTCCCAAACAGCCCGCATCCTTCCATTGCAATACTCCAGTCATGGGAACCATCCTGCCACGTCTCTGTGATCCCAGTATGATCGTGGCCCTGAAACTGTACGCACATCTCTAAGTCATCACATTCATTCCTCATACTACATGCATCAACGTACAGGCACTTCAGGGACGCACCCCAGCACGTTGGGTTCCTAGAAAGGGTTTGGGGGATTTCTCCACAATGGTGCCTTGTAGACATTTCCTTGCTAACCTGCAAGTGCTGGAGGACTCCATTTAATCCTCATCGTTGATTTTGTGATCCCTCCCTAGCGCTTAACCCCAAGCCCTTTGCTCAGCAGCCCTGTCCATCAAACCCTCACAGTGCTGCTGGTTACTCCCTCCCACCTCATTCCTAGTTTAAAGCCTTCCTCATGAGGTTGGCCATCCTGTGGATGAAAACATCCTTGCCCTGCTTAGTGAGGTTGATCCCATCTCGCCCAAGCAGACACTGATCTGCAAACAGGTCCCAGACAACTTTCAGCAGCTCCTCCACATCCTGGATTGAAGGCCCTGGCAGGGAGCAAACCTCTCCAGTCTATGTCAGCCTGACAGGGGGGTGTCTCTGTCCCACCAGGACGGAGTCACTCATTATGACGACTTCCTGTTTCTTCCTGGCCTTGCATGGTAAACCACACAAGTGGTTTAGGGTTGGATTCGTTGCTTGGAGGCACATTTGCCCCCTCTTCAGCATTGAGGGCAGTGAACCTACTTTGTAGTTTTAAATCTTTACGTGGGGCAGGAGACTTCCTCTGGTGCCAGAAGTCACCAGCTTAAGTCACAGTTACCAGATTAGAGGCTGTGATGTGGGGCTGCAACGTGGGGCTTGCCTGGAGCTTGGTAAAGCCTGTCCAAGGCCCTGGAGCACTCTGGAGGCAAGCATGGCCCTGCTTTGAACAAAACAAGCGACAGAATGGCACATAGACCATAGTGACATCGTGCCCTCAAATTCCAGTGTCAATCTGTGATGCCTTCAACAGAGCATTATACACCAACAGTTAAAAAAAAAAACTTGAAAAAGCAAACAGGAAAAACATTTTGAGAAAAGAACGCTCAGCTTAGCAGACAGGTGTGTAGGGCTTGGAAGAAAAGTTTATTTCAGCAGTTGGTATGGAATTCCATGTCACACTGGCACCCAAACTGGAGTTTCTAACCGTAGTGTTATACAGGAGTCCCACCAGCCAGCGCCGGTGAGATTTAGTAAATGACTCCAGTACAAGGCATCCCACTATAAGGCATCAGGTAGTGCTGTTAAGATGTGCTTTGGGGACAGGCCATTCCTTAATGTTACTGCTTTATCCAAAGTAACTGCTTGTAATAAATATAAACATGATGATTTACACTCCCAAGTCAAGTAGGACAGACCAAGACTACAGGGCTGACCTGTAACCAGGCCTAGGGCAGCAAGAGTTCTTTCTGATGTCACCAGTGTCAGCTTCCCGATCTTCAAATCTATAGGCAACATATACATAAAGCACAACAAGGCTGTTAAGGTTCCACACTAGCAGAGAACAAGTTAAGATTTAAATATGATTGTATTTTACATGATTAATTTTCTTTGGTTTTTAATTATCTTGCAAAAGCTGAAGCAAGTCTATATTCTGCACTCTCCCTGTATTGATGAGGTTAATTTTTCACTCTGCAGCTTCCTACATTCTGTGTCCAAATTTGCTTCAGTTGATAAGTTTTGCTGGTAAATGCAAAGGCAGAGGGACAGCTTGTCAGGAAGCAAAAACAATGTAGATTTGGTTAAAGTGATTTGTTTAAGATGGGCTTTACTAGCCCAAGTAGTATATAAACGGGTGTTGCGAGCATAAAAGCTTATCGTAAGCATTAAATGGAACTGCCATTATCCAACCAGATCATTAATTAACCTAAGTCAGTACTCATAGCAATTAATAAGCTATTTGGGGAAAAAAATAGAAAGAGCGCAATCCTTATGATGCTTCCCATCATCCAGGCAATATACCAGGCATCATTTAATCCTCTCCACCGCAGAGTCTGAGCAGAACTTTCCTGTAGTCTCCTGAGCAATCTCCCTGGAAAGAAAAGAAAAAAAGGATCATAATTCATTTTACAGCTCTATGAATGGCTGGATTCTTCCAGCACATACATTTTTCCCCCCCTTCTTTTTTTTCAGGGTTTGTATCCTTTTTGACAATGAACATTCAGGAACATTTTTGGTACATTATTCTAGTGTCTTCTTAATCTCAGCTGCTCTAAAATACCCACTAGGTGTCAAGTAGCTGTCTCTTTTAAGCCACTTAGCAAATCCAGCTCTTTGTTTCTAACACCAAGAAGTTTACCTTAATGAAGGAGTAGAGAGATTTCCCATACATGGTCAGGAATTCCCTTCTGATATCCAGCATATCTATTTCAGAGCGGGACACCATCACTCGGATCAGCGTGTTGTCATCTGTTCCCAGGCCCTAAAAAGCAATCCAACCACGTACAACTAACTACAAAATGTTTTGGATAAACCAGTGAGAGACAGAAAGGTTTTATTGCTCAGTCTTCTGCAGAATCTGTTGCTAATTAGAGCATTTTTGTATTAAAGGTGTGATCCACTAGCAGCTTTCTGCTGAGGAAGAATATTGCTTTGAGCTTCAGGAAAGTCTGAGCTCTTCCAGAAAAGTTCAGACTTATTTCCCCATTAACAGTAGAGGTTATCTAATGATTGCTATGATGCTACTGACTTGAGCATGGAAATACAAGCCAAAAAAAAAAAAAAAACCATCAAAAAAAAGAAATCTCACACTAAAAGCTCTTTACCTTCATGGATTTGTACAATCTTTCAGCAAAATATGCAGGTTTATTGCGCATGCACTTTACTGTAAGAGAGACAAGAACAAGAAATGAAGGTCAATAAAAACAGGAAGAGGAGGTTTTCCACACCTTTGCAGCACTTTCTTGGTGGAGGTGTTTGTTTTGTGAAGATACAATTAAAGGCTGACAAACAGCAGGTGCACAGCAGAGACATCACAGAATGGTTTGGGTTGGAAGGGACATCCACAGACAGCAACCTGCTGTGGGCTGACGTCTCTGTGCCTAGTGCACAGCTGTATATTCTTTAATGCTTCAATACCTCCTGACAGCAAATGTCAGCTGCCAAAGCATCACTTGGCCAAGTAAACTATGTGATAAAGCACAACACTTTCTCACCTGATTGTATCTGTAAAGCGTAAAAAAAAACCAAAACAAACAAATCATGTCTGCCTCCTGTAGCTATGTAAAGCAGTCAAAGCAAGATGCAACATCTCTAATTATGTAATTACTTTGCAGACAAAGTTTAAAAGCAGGGCACTCACCCACAGCTAGCAAAGCATCTTCGAGGTCTCCTGACATCTCAGATTTAATGCTGTCTGTTATGTCCTTATTAGCAATCCCTCTGTATACATCAAAAACTAGGAGGAAGAATCCATGATAAAAAGTCAGAAATTCCTTGCGGCATGAAGCATGCAAACCACAAAGGATCACTTTGTGAGATCAAGCACTTCATATTCTGCATGATCACTGTATCATTACTGCAGCATTGTAAGCTAAATCAGGGCTGTCACACAGAAATAATTCATTTTAATTATTAACTGTGTTGCTAATTGGCCCACCATAGCTGCTAGCATTTTCAAGACCTGCTAGTTAATTATGGCAGTTTAAAAGCTTAGCTTCTTTCCTCTCTGTCCCAATGGGAGTCAAACTTTATTATCTCCAATTTAAAAGCTGGAGCAGCAGCAAGTTGTACCTATGTTTTTCCTCAAGCCCCTTTTAGTCTCAGGAGGGAACAAAACAGCCTGAAAGAAATGGATACAACTGGGCTCTCTCTAGGACACCTGCTGTCTCAGAGGAGTTCGCAGTTACTGGACACATATGAAGCACCTACAAAAGCATCATGCTCAAACAAGGAAGGAAAAAAAATATTCCAGGACACTGTAGAGGGTCCTACCTCTTAGCAGGTGACACCTGTTCCGTGTACAGAGGATGGACATAAATTGCACCTCATCTGTTCCCCACTTCTTCTCCCCCGCTTCATACAGGCACTTAAAGACAATGCAAATAGACAAAATAAGGCTAATGGGGAAGACCGGGTGTGCGTAAGATGAGATTTTTACTTCCTTGGTGCTTGAGCACTGCTGGCCTCTGGCCTGTCTAGATCACAGATGTTTTCCAACAAATACTGATGAAGCACAGCAACTCTCAACTGAATTGTCATCTCCTCTGCCAAACACCCAGCCTGTTTAGGGATCTCTCATCAGAGCCTCACAAAGAAGGCTTGAACCATTACCCCCACATCACAGCCTGAGTCACAGAACAGCAAACAGGCTTCTCTAAGGGTCAAAACTGAGAAGAGAGACCAGGTCTCCACCTAGGGTGCTGCTGTCTAGCATAGCTTCAGGTTCACTCTCATGCCTTCAAAAAAAAAAATAGAGGTCTTGGAAAAGCAGGGATTCACCATGCATCATGTAGACATGAACAGACTGTTCTTGCATGGAAGAAGATTACTACACACCTGAGCATCTTGGTGAGCAAGGGCATCATCCACATACATCCCCTCATCTCTGTTTCCCTGCAGACATACAAGGACAAAAGACTCAGTTCACCACAACAACTACTGGAAGCAATTCCAAAGAAAAGTTACTGTAGGAGCATAATGGAGTCCTTAAAAGTAAACAGTAGCTTACAACTGCAGTGAAATACAGCTCAGACGTGATTGTGCTTCTGAGACGAGCAGCAATCCACTTTACCTGGGCCATTTTAAAAAGAGCCCATTGCATTAATGCATGCACAGACTCCTCTCCCTGCAGAAGCTGGGTTTGAAAAGCAGGCAAGGTGACACATGAGGTGAAAAGTGAAATAAAAGCCATCACCACTGAAGAGAGAGGCATGCCTATCAGCCACAGGAAGATTCACCCCGCATTTCCCCTAGACTGAGCTTACCGTTGCAAGGGACACGAGGACTCTACGAAACATGGAAGATGTGTCAGAAACAATGTCCTCCTCGAGGGAAGAGCCATATTCTAGAAGGAGCACACACACGGATGGCATCTGTTAGTAACAGGTCCACCTGGATGCTGTCCTCAACATTTGCCAGCCATAAGCTAGGTAAGTACAGAACTGCGCTTAGGGTTCATCATTACAGCACTCCAGCCATCATAATTAGTGCTACAGCCCCAAATTAAGAACACACAGTATACAACTAGCAATAGATCCATACATCCATAACACCCCACCCCATTTTATCTACACTAATTGAATTTTCAGTGAAGTTCTAGCTCCTGAGGCTGTTAGCAGTCTTGCAGTTGCCATCAGTTTCCTTCAGAGGTTCTCTCTGGACAAACGGTAATAGCTGGTCTGGCCAATTTGTCACACTTAAAGGCTAGCGGACCCCTCTCCTTCCTCTCTGTGTGCGTATGCTTGCACACAAGATTGACTTTTAGGCAGTGTGACAAGGGCTGGCAGTGTGCACTACTTACGAAGCCTGTAGTTCTCATTAATGCGCCGAATCTCTTCATTTGTGCGAGAAGCCAGAATTTCGATCAGGCAACCTTCATCTGTTCCGGCACCCTAGGGAATTGCCAAGACAAGATCCAAGATGATACCGAAAACTGCTTCTGATGTGCAACCAGGATTCTTCATATAATAGTTAATAATTAATAAGAAATTAATTAATCCATATCATACTAACTTGACCAGAACTTAAGCAATACAAAAGGAAGATTTCCACACCTTCATAGCTCTCTTCAGTTCCAGCACATCGTACATGGTGGTAGGAGTCATCATCCCAATGATCACCCTTTCAAAATTCCCACTCAGCTCAGACTTCAAGTCATCAATCAAATCCTGGAGGGCCAAAAGAGGAGAAAGGAGTTGGGAGAAGGTACAGCCTTTAAGAACAGAAGGAACTAACGCATTCACCACTTTTCTTCAGGCTCCAACCCTCCTTGCATGAACAGTTGCTCTGAAGTGAACACAAACAGAATAAACTTGACCAGGGAATGGCTCCGCTAACCATACTGTTACGGAGACTTGATTGTTTTTCACTTTTCACCCAAGCGACGTAACCTAAAAGTTGTCCCCATCTCCCAGTTAAAACCACAGTCACTAATCTCTGCAGACTACCTACCCTGCCGATAGTGCTTTTATAGGTGATCAGAACTTGCTGACGTTGTGAAACGTTTAGTTTGGTCAAGATGTCGATGATGGCATCTTCATCCGTGCCTGAAAGAAACAAACGAAAGCTAGCCTGGCTGCTTGCACGGGCACCAGAAGTGTCCCCTGGCCTTGTGCCATCTTCTGTCCCTTACGCAGCCTGCTCCTCTAGCACTGGGACTAGATCTGTGTACAGAAGTGCCTCAACCTGGCCAGCGGCATGGCAGTACCATACTGCAGGAGAGATAAGAGACTGCCTAAGGATGTTCTTGTGGCCAGACTTGGATTTCAAGTTGGGTTCAAATCTCAGCACGACTAAGTCATTCGACTCCTCTCAGTGCTCTCATATCACATCAGAAAAATCAGTGTAGCACCTCAGAACAGGTACAGGGTCCCCAGTCTGTGGGACTACCATCATAAAATACCTATGAGCAGCTTGGAGACAACACTGAGAGAGACCACACGCAAATTCACACATAAACAGGCAGGCTACCAGCAAGGAAACATTAAAAAAAATCACCCTTCAGCACACACTGTGGCCATCAGTGCTGTCCCCACTCTGACATTACCTTCCATCCCTTTGCACTCCTGACTTTGTTTCCATTCAGACACAATCCCCACCGACCAGACTGACTCCGTGTATTTAAGAGCACAGAGGGTGCCAGGACCCATACCACCAGAGGAGGCTGCATTTCAGGGGGACAGGATGCCTCTTTTCATTTTCAAAGAGTTTTGGGGTGGGCGGTGCAGTGGGGCAATGCAAACAGCTAGACTTCCCCTCTAACAAACCACCAGGCCAAACATTCTCAGCGCTGGGGAAAAAAAGGTTTAACCATGGAGGGAGATCAACTTACCAAATCCCTTCATAGCCTTCCTTAGTGCCTGTGCTTCCTGCTCAGCACTGAAACTTGAGACCCCCTTGATTGTTGCCTAAAGCCACAGGAAAGGAGTTATCAAAGGCAGACTTACAGTGATGCATGCATACAGTAGAGTTGAATTGAAAAAAAAAAAAAGACATAAAAGATGCAAATATAGCAATAGCAAGTAAACTCCACCCACACAAGTGATTTTATATCAGGCTCCCATCCCACCCAAAAAAGAAACAGTCTGTTCTACAGGGACTTCCCAGGCACGTAAGAAATAAGCCACAAGGACGGAACTACACAGAGAAGGTATCTCCGTATTGCTCCTGCGTCGTATCTGGTTTGCAATTAAACAAAGGCTGGCCACCTGACATCTCTGTTCAGACCCTCCAGGGGTCTGAACATTGGTAGCATTTTTCCATGTAAATAGTAAAACAATCTGTTCCCATCGAAGGGGACGGAGTCGGGCTCCTTCCGGTGGTGCCCAGTGCCAGGCCCAGCGGCGCTGGGCACAAACTGGAGCCCGGGAGGCTCCCCGTGAGCAGCACGAAGCACGGCCGTGCCGGGCGGGTGCCCGAGCCCTGGCACAGGTCCCCCAAGAGGTGCCGGAGCCTCCTCCTCGGAGCCTTCGCACCCGTCTGGACGTGGTGCAGGGCTCTGGGTGGCCCTGCTGGAGCCGGGTGGCACCAGAGGGGCCCGGAGGTGCCCCCAGCCTCCACCGTTCTGTGATTTTGTAATGCCCAGGACGTGCAGTGTTTTGCTCAAAATGGTGATTTACAGACAGGTTCCTCCTGCCTCCTGTCTGGTGCCATCTCTGTGGGATGACCCCGTCTCCTACAGGTGTCTGTTTCCACGAAGAGCCAACAGCAAAGCAGCGCTGAACATTCTCGTAGGCCAGGCTTTTAAGAACAAGGCATTGGAATAACTACTGTACAGATGGCAACCCTGCAGGTTGACCCAGGAAAGAAGAGTATGCCCAAAGAGTTTACCCAAATACCTGCCCTGTGAATTAATATCTGATTGAGTTTTCCATTAACTCTCAAAGAGGAAAAGCCCATACGTGTGGATCATTGACCTCTAGTATGAGGAAACAGAGGGAAGTGATAAACTCACCCCCCATAAAAAGACAGTGCTCTTCCTGTTCTATCTATACTCCCCACATTTATCTGATCCGAGCAAACGCCTGGCACATCATGGTACAGAAAACAAGCACACTCACCATGGCTCTAGCTTTTGGTCAATCTGGTATTGTACAAGTCCCTCGGCAGCTGCAACAACAAAAAGAGGGAGTGTCAGTTTTCTAGCAAATAATTAATACCACCCTTGCCACCCATACCGCCCTTGCCGGTTAATGGCCCTGGTTAAGTAATTGGGACTGTAAAGTATGATTATAATCAAATAATTTCTCTGAGGTCTTCACCGAACGCCTGCAGCTACGACAGCAGCCCTGGGGTGCCTGCTTTGTAATGCCCAAACAAAGGCTGGCGTGCAGCAGGACGGGGCTGGGGCATCGCTCCACAGAGGCTCTGCCTGAGAGAGGGATGTGGTGCACCACTCTAAAAGAAGTTTCTATGGCTAGTGTGATAGCCTGGTTGAGGTTACAAGGAGAAGCAGCGATGCTGCCCTGGGAGCAAACAGACTCAACTCCCGTTCCCTTCAAAACTCGGGTCTGTGACCTCGCCAGGGGACAGCGTGGAGGTGGGTGCAGGTACGGACGTGTGCAGTCCTACCAGCACGCACAGATATTCCCTGGAAGGCAAAGACAGCCCTGAGGTGCAGGTAAGGATGCCATGGATAAGCTCACTCGAGGACTGGGACAGAAGCGTTTTCTCTCTTCCTTAGAATCTGCTGCATTCAACACCTCACTTTGCTGCAACGTGTAATTCCTTGTAGCACCGCGGTTTTAACTATTAAACCTCACCAAAAATCCCAAAAAAATGCTTATTTGCCACCTCCCCAGACTTTATTTCTCCTTCTCATACTTTTGTTTTTGTGTGCAGAGCCTGTTCCTGCACACAAACATCCCTAAGGTTTTTCCTGCACCCCTCTCCTACACCCTATACCCACAGGCTGGGTGTCCAGGACGAGGACCGGGTCCATCTCCCCGCACCTCGACTTCAGCACGGCCTGAGCTGTGCTCCTTGCACTGAAGCCCTGCAGCAGCAGCGATGCCACGGCT